>NC_081413.1:212807800-213114883 GCF_030272615.1 Cryptomeria japonica
CAAAATGATCAAACCCATAACTGAAAGATTAAGTAGAATAGGTTCAGACTTTTTGCTCGCTCCATAAACCAGATTTTGAGAGATAGAAGGGAATTTTTCCTGATATACAACATATTTACATATTTATTTGCATATATATATATATATTTATATATATATACATATACAAATACATACATATATATACCATATATCTCCTCATGGCAATAACATAAATAATACCACCCCGAAGTACATTAACCCTCTCCTTAAATTCTAGGAACAGGAATAATACTAAATTAAAGAGCAAAATAATGGCAGGAGAAAAACGTATATCTACTTTTCAATTTCAACTACCACTAAACCTTTAATAGAATGCAAGGAATTACTTCATGTTGGTTATCATTTGATAAAACTGAAAACAGAAACTAATATACATTGTAAAAGTGCAGAAGGGTTTTCAACCCATCTGAAATGCCATGAAATTCTCTTAAACACCCAGCCACTTACATACAACTAATATATTTATGAATTCCTTCCATTATATTTCAAAACAAGAAAAATAACAGCAAGAGAGAAGTTGGAATCGCAGGTTTAAGAAGGCAACGTGACCTGGTGTATCCGTAGAAATATGAAATTCTGAAACAAGCTTTCCACACTGCAACCACAAGCTGGAATCACTGAAATGCCCAGCCGAAACCCTTATTTCCTTCCGTTTCCGAAGAAAATATGCCGTAGAATAATAATCCCCTCTTCCTCTCTTATCCTTTGGTTTTTATAAACCACGCAGTCCAAAACCCACGCTCTAATACCAGGCGGATTATTCAAAACCCCCAAGGAGTCACGCAGGCGTGCTTCGTGTTTCCCGTGACTGCAATTTCTTTTCTTGCCTCCACGATAACTCTCCACTCCTCACGCTAAAATGCCTTTTTCATAAAATATCTTCTCATTCCTTTTTATCAGGTTATGAAGTGCTTAAAATTATTTAAAACTTCTTTTTCCCTCACTTGCCCGATAACTCAAGGTTATAGGATGGCGATATAACATGCTTTTTATTTTATTTTTATTTTTTTCTAAATTTTCTTTTCTTTCCTTCATCTCCTTTATGCTCGATAAAATCATGTGCAAGGATGAGCGATGAATTAATGGTTTATTTTAAAACTTATATTCCTCACTATTGCCATAATATATTCTTAGCCAAATCACATAGCAACTTAGGAGGGGCAATTTCATAAACATTGCCATTCAATTTATAATTTAATTTAAAATTACATATTTATTTATATTTATATATATATACACGCGACCTATACTCCCTACAAATACCTGACTGCGGTAGTACGTATATGACCAGATATACGTACTATCGTACCCAGGTATTCATATAGGATATATTTGTGACGTATATATATATATATTCGTAAATATAAATATCTGTATAATAAAAGTAACATTAGTCCAGTCAACTTAATTAATGATTAAAGAAATAATTTATTAATATTTATAATTAATAAATTATTACAAGCGACAAACCCTAGGTTCTATGCACTGACCTACCAGGTTACCTAACGCACTGGCTAATCAAGGTCCGACAAGATCAACTTAGGTTTACATGGCTTAGGCTAGGGTTTTCAAACGACATTGAGTTCTTCCATTCTTTCACATCTCGACCTGATGATACTTTCCCTCCTTTAGTAAAGGACGACGATCTCCTGCATACACTTGGCCCACGGAAATTGGTTAGATCAAATCTTGTCTAGTTCTGACAATTAATAAACCGTGATAAAAGTGAAACATGATATCATATTGCTAACTGAAATTCCTCAATTTACTAAATCAAAGTACATGAATTCTGCATAGAAAACATAATTATCAATATTCACATATGCATAATCATCTGAACAAATCCATCATTTTAAGCATAAAAACTAGGCACATAATACATCATACGAGTATATCAAAATGTACTAGGGTTAACATGTATCAGGACGAAAATACTGCACAAAATTACTAGGGCACAAGTGGGATGTAACAACAGAGTTGATTTAGAAGATTATTGGGCTAATGCAGCTGATAGTTTCGAGATTAGGAAGAGATTTTGGTCGAGGATTCCCTTGAGCATGGTAAGAGCAACAAAGGTGTTTAGATTTGCTGATCAAGTAGAAGACAGCCTTGAGCTTCAGCAGCTAGGATTTGAAAAGATGAAGAATGAGCCACTAGCCTTGATAGATTGGTCAGAGGGAGAGAAATCAGATCTGCCAGACCTCATGAGGTCGGTGGTCGAATATTGTAAGTGGTGGACATCTGAAAGGACAAAACAATTGAAGTCTAAAGGTGTGGCCTTGACTTATGACTTAATGGGAGTAGATGACTCTTTGTCCTCCAACCCCTGTATCTCTGCAGGTAATGCTCGGAATCCAGAGAGTGTTGGGTCCCAAAAGAGGAAGGAGTTAGTTGGAAGCTTTGGAAAGGCTAGAGGAAAGAAGGTTGTAGGGGAGAGACGAGAGTCCAACGAAGGTCATTCCATCCTGAGTGCCGCATTTGCCGTGCCTGATCAGAATGCAGTTGAAGAGCAGGAGATGGACATATATATGGTAAATAATGAAGTGAGAGTGCCTTCTCCTTCAATCGAGGAAATAAGGAAAGCAGTTGTCCAAAGTCCGGATAGGGAGCAAGTTTTAAATGCAGCTACAAAAGTTGAAACACCTACATCTCCAGTAGTCTTCTTGGATGGTATAGCTACTAGACCAGGAGGAATAGATGATGGGTTTGATCAGTCAACCATTCCTGATTGGCTGAGGGAAAGGATAAGGGCTAAGGTCCCTAAGGAAGCCCATTCTGAAGAGAACACAACAACATTTCTGGAGAAGGTGAATGAGCTAGTCATAGTCAAGCCACCCAAGCCAGCCAGAAAGTTCTCTTTGATTCAGAGGGATAGTGCAGGATTCAAGACAGTTCAAATAGCTGTACCAAAGGAGGGAAAAACTTGGGACAATATTGCCCCAAAGGATTATAAAATCACCACTATAGAGCTAGGTAAGCCTACCTAGGACCAAGAAGTCCAATACTTTGATGACTCTTGTAATGCCCTCAAGGCGAGTCTAGCTCAGGAGAGAGAGAAGAGAAAGAAGGTTGAGGAAGAAAACCAGCAATGGAGGAAATATGTTCTCCATCTTACCAGGCCACGCAACCATGAGATACCGTTCACCCCTCCACAACCTCTTCAGCAAGAGTCAATGAAGGATTACGAGGACATGAAGGGCACATTCACATAGGCCAAAGAGTGGATTTTAGATGCTTCAGCACGTGCTGATATACTTGTAGAAAATTTAGTATCAGCACATGAGTCGGCTTCTTCATTGGTCAGCCGCATTCAGGACTTAGCTGCAAATTGGGAAGATGTGGAATAGATTCAAGATGAAATACTTCCGGTTTTGAAAGTTATCCAAGGCTTGTCGAAGAGAAGTTTGGTGGATGCAGGTGTCATATAGGCTGGGGATAGGTTTGACTTTAACACGTGGTATTATGCTTTGGTCACCCAGATTGAAGTTTTGAAGAAATCAGAGACTAAGTGCTTTGAGATAGAGGAGAGTGTCAGGGAAATTTTGAGCAAGGTGTTTCATGTAGCATCAGAGATCTGGAAGAAAGAGAGTATAAGGGAGAAGCACTTGCAGGCAGAGAACCTGAGAGCCAGGATTCAGTCGAGCTTCTTTAAGGACTCGGGGATGATTGACAAGGACGGTCTTTCAAGGATTGCAAATTTTCTCTTCATCGATGAGAACTTTCTTGCCCAAGCAGTTGAGTGGGAAAGCATCCTCGCCACATGTACCAATGATGTGGACATCATCGACTTCTAGATTAGCAGCTTGCCAAGTGTCACTATGGAGGAGGTCAGGCTTATCGCGTCCAGGTACATCGAATCTGCGAAAGGGGAAACTAGACGCTCACCTCAGTGAGATTAGCAGCTGTGCCACATGTCACTTTCTTATTCTTTCAAACTAATAGAGTTTTGGGAAACCCTAATTAGGGTTTGTAGCTTTCAATTTGGGCTCTTGATCATCGTTTGATCTTGCCTGTTCATTTATTTTCTGAAAAACTATATAAGGCTACCTCCTCTCATTTGGAGAGTGTGAGGTTTTTGACATATTGTTGCGTGAAGGTCATTTTCGAATAATATATTGCATGTGCGCTTTCTCTTAAGGCTTTGTAATCCCTATTGTTTGAATGATTAGCATGGTTTCAATTTCCTCAACACATTAGTTAAAGTTAATCTAGATTTGCTTTCATATTGTTAAATTAAATGAAGGATTTGATAAGTGTTAATTGACTGTGTATCTTTGCTCATACTTTTGGTGAATGGATGATTTCCATCTCACTGTGCAAAGTTAGTCTGAGCCCATCCTCTGTGCATGCCAATATTTCAATCATAAGCACAACCCATTGAAGATTGCACCCGCTTTGTGTAGTTGTCTTCAGTGTGGCGAATCAAAGTGTGGTTTCCCGAGAGCACCCAGTTGATACCGTCTCTGGAGTTTGTAGGATTAGATTAGCCTTCTCAAACCCTATCTCTTTTCTCCTTTTTTTTTTGAAAGTCTAAATCCCGGAAAATCTAAAAAAAAAGGAATCTAAAATTGCTAAATCTGTCTAAGTCCAACAGTTCAAAGACAATTGTTAACGTAAGTCCCCCTTGAGATTTTCAGCATACACTACCCAAGAAGCTATTTCACTAAAGTCGCTTGTTCGCACATATATACCTTGGAATCAGTAGTGATTTTTCAGGAGAGGATAGAATACCTTTGGGTATCTTATTTTGATGTTTGGTAGATGATAAAACAAACACCAACAAGGCCTTCTCCTACAAGAGGGATTTCATACAAGTACATCCATCTATGGTTGGAGCAAGGGAATTATATATTCATCACTAGCAAGTCTGATGGGTATGTGGTATCTCATCCATGAAAGATATGGAATGAGGAGGCATGATAGGGTGCCCTAAGACAGCCGTTCTCCCTTCAAGCAATTCTCCTACATTCTTCCATGGCTGGGATCTTGAATTCAATAATGAATTAATGTAGGAGTCGGAAGGGAGATTGCAGTAGGGTGCCCTTAGTGGTTCTCCCTCAACCACAGTACCATAGGGTGTCTTAGTAGCGGTTCTCCCTCAATGCAAATGTGGTAGGGTGTCACATAACGGTTCTCCCTAATGCACTCCCTCCTAATCTGATTGTTTATTGAAGGCGGATTTATACATATATTCCAGTGCATGGGTATATGTTTACTACATGCAACAATTCATGCCTTGATTAATAAAATTAAATGTTCCTTTATCCATACAATTTATGTAACAAAAGGATTTAATAAGCAACGGTTTCTGCATACCACATGAGCTGTATATATTAATTTGTACTCAGTTTGGTGTAAATGTATCTCTGCTTGCTGCTGATCGATTATTGATGCTCCTCTGTATAATGTCTTTCGGAATCACTGATTAGTATTACTTCTTTGCTGATGACTGCTCCTGCTGATGATCTGCAGATTCTATCATCAAGTCTGCTCATAATGTATTTATCTCTTCTGTAGTTTTAGTTTTATATCTGCTGTGTTGGCTGTTGCATTCTTTTATTGTTTTCTGCAAGTATCTGGATCTGGGTCGTTCTTCTTCCCAAAGACTGATAGCTTGAAGTCTTATAAACTGATTTATTCTCTGATGTTGCTGGGATTGACTGCTTTGTCTTATGCAGGATATGAATAGTGAATCAGTTCTGTTTCACTCTCTCATTGAATTTAGATCAGACTTGCTTATTTTGCAGATTCAAAATACTTATTCTTCCTTCTTTATTTGTCTTCTCTGATGCCTCTTCCCAATGAAGAGTTTTACCTTAAATATCAAGAGAGGATCAGGAGTTGCCACCTTCTCAAGATATACACTTGCTCATAACTGAGGCATCCCTTCTTAATCTAATCGCTGCCCTAGGAATAAACAATGACTGTTTTAAAAAGAAATCGCTGCCTTCCCTAACTGCTATTGTTAAGGGAAACAAGGGGGTCGATGCTGGGTATAACTATCCTGCACATACATTTCTGCCCTAAACCTGCTCTTTGTCTGCTCTTGATCTGCCCTTTTTGTCTGCTTTTATTAGAATTATCTTTTTTTTTCTCTCTTTCTTCTCCTTCCTATCCTGATCGGGCTTCATCTCTTTATATCCCTCTACGCATGGGAGATACAACCCTTCCTTTCCCAAGGGGTGCGCCCTTTCACCTAGGGCTTAAGATTAGTTACCAGGTCGGCCCTTTATTTAATCACTTCACTTTCCATGATTTGTCTTATTTATAATATCTTCTCCTCCGTAGGGTCGGCCTGTGCATTTATTGCCTATATTTCAATATATTAAGGGATGCCTAGGGTTTGAATATGCTGCGATCAGAATGATATAGGCTGCTACTAGGGTTTTGGAAAGGACATGTTAGAAATCCATGACACCAAAAGTTCCAAACAAACATCAAAACAATAACTAGAAGTCTATGGCTCAGAGGAGCTTGCATCCTTCCTATGAAGGCATCTAAGGTAGGTCTTGGATAATATAGCAGCCATAATATACTTTTAACTATGAATATGCAAGATTTGCAAAACAGGATATGTATTGTGTAGATTTGTTATGATCACGATTCATCATTGGCCTATTATTTGCTTAGAATTATAGTTTGATGGGGGTTTGAGGGAAACACCCAAAATGAGGTTGAGGGTAGCACCCCTCACGGGGGTTTGAGGGTAGCACCCCTCACGGGGGTTTGAGGGTGAGAGAGAGAGGTGGAGAGATAGGTCTAGATCTTGGGGGATAGAGGAGAGAGTGAGATAGAGAGATGGGGTAGAGGAAGAGTGATAGGGAGAGAGATAGGTCTAGAGTTCAAGGGAGATAAAAAAGAGTGAGATAGAGAGAGCGAGAGAATGCTGATAGGAGCCTGTTGATTATTGAAATTTGACTGTCTAAAAATTTATAAGATCTTCTAAAACCTAGAATTTGCATTATAACTCCTAGAGATTTGAAACCACTCTCAAACATCCTACCGATATATACATGAAATATAACTTATATACTTAAATGTTATATTCCATGTATATATTTTGATGAAGAGAATAAGACTGACTTGAAGACAAAGATTGGGAGTTCTAACGTTAAATTTCACGTATATTCTAGAGGCATGTCATAAACCAAAAAAGCATCAAAATTTTGTGAGTTTTTATTTTTAAAATAAAATGGTCGAGTCATAGGCCCATACTCACCAAGACTTGCTGAGTTTGTGTAATATCCTGAAGCCTGAAATATACTGAGATATCTCTGATCCTAAAAAATTCCCTGGCTTATAGAATTATTTTTTCCTTTCCAGAAATGTTATTACATTCAGACTTGAATAGTAGACAGGTTTTGAACTACAAACGGATTTAACACCGAACAGTTTGGAATGCAACTATCATTGATTCTTATTATCAGCAAATTCAGGAATTCAACCTTTTAGCTTCAAACAAACTTACATCAACATAACACCATAGCTCTTACAATGGTTCACGAGTCAAGGGCAGATAGGGATAGATCAATTTATTGGCGTTGGGAGTCGCCAATCTTCTTGCCTCGCTCTGAAAACTATCTTGCGATATATGTGTGTCCCCTGCGAACTGACAAGTATGCCGCTGCCGCCAATAGTCTGGTATTCTTTCCCTCAACTATCACTCCCGCAATAGCTGCCGCTGCCAAGTATAACATATATAATTTCCAGCAAATGGACTTTGTGCCTTTTTATTATTTGAAACTTCTTCTATTGCCCGATGAAATATCGACCCTTTTGCCTCAATATCGCCACCTAGAACTTATATTGATATCAACCAATACTAGGAACTTTGAAGAGTTTCATATCAATTCCATCACACAGACTCCTTACGGAAAATATAGCAATTCAGTATACAAATGAATTTATAATTTAATCAAGCACACATGCAACTAGCTCTCAACCATATATACATGTCTCCTTCTGTCATAAGGCAATATTGATCATCAATATCCACAATTATTTCTGAAACAAACCCTAACCTTACAAATTTGTCTCCAATGGAGACTTCACAAATTTGTTCAGCTGTGAACTCCGTCGCAAATCCACCTCTAGAGAGAACTAGGTTTCCGTCCAGTCCTTCTATCAAACTCGTGAAGGTTTTCGTCTCCAGAAATCACCAAGCGTTTATCAAATCAAAAACATGCTTTACGATTCCCATCAAGCCTCCTTACAAAGACCTCCAGGAACTTTCTAGAAGATAAGGCCGACTTGAACATTGGGAAACTTAATTTAATAAAGTGACATTATATTAACATTTTATTATTTTATGGTTATTTAATTAAATTAATTAATATTAAGTCATCGTATGAAGATTTTATTTATATTTTGATAACTTTATAAAAATTAATTTAATTAAATGTCACCTTAAAAATTGGGGACATTACAGTTTGGGCAAGTCCCTAGACTTTGCGAGTCTAGCAAAAACTCGATAGAGTCCAATTTCGAGTCCAGGTTACTTGCCAGCCTTTCATCGCCTCGTGACTTGCCGAGTACTTGCGAGTCTTGGTGAGTCTCAATACAGTCTAGTTTAACTAGCTTTGACTTGATTATGAGGGTCAAATATTGTTAAAATAAGTGTAATCCAAATGAATAATTAATGGTGTCATAAATAATTACTTTATCATCTTCCTCTTTTTGACTCAAATATCTTTTAGGGTTTGTGTACTAAGACTTTCTTTTATTACCTTGAAGACGCAATGGATGGCTTCAATTGAAGTGAATACCTAGTCTAGTTCATGAATCTTGTAAATATCATGTCAGTAATTGTAAACTTAGTATTAATATCTATATCTATTAAATGAGACAAATAATCAAGAAATTACAGTATTGATCACCATTGCTCAAAAGGATTGCACAAGTTAACTTATTAGGATACCATTGGCAAGGGCATCACATGAATGAATTCCCAAGATAGAACAAATGCAGTTTAATAGGAAATAAGCAATGAGTATTCTAAAAAAAGGGAAGTCTAATAGACTTAAAATCTAATAATTAAATTATCATGGAATACAATTCAAGCTACAAAAACTACACTAGGGTGTACAAGAGAACATAGTCATGAGTATTTGTAGCCAAGAATGAATGATATGGAAAAATAGCTCTACAAGAGGGGGTTTTATATTTAGTGATGTGAATTCATTCCCGTTGAACACAATGTACCACTGAGAGGGGGGTGAATTAGTGGTTCCTAAATTCTTTTCTCTTTAACTAAGCTTGGAATACCGGTTATCACCCTAAGCACTAAACAATCAAACCGATAAGATAAATGTGGATATCAAAAGAGGCAAACACACAAATGCATAACCCACAACACCAGATGTACGAGGAAAACCCAATATGGGAAAAACCTCGGTGAGAAATGTTGCTGGAATTTACTGCTCCAATCCAGCCTCACAATGAAACAACAAATTACAATGGTTTAGGGCACCAACCCAAGGAGCACCAACCCCTACACCAAGCTCCAACTAGGTGTTGTATAATGAAATACAATTTTGATACAGTTATTGCACCTGGTTGCAAATGAGTTCTGCAACACCTAATCAATAGATTTCTGCTGGTTAACAACCTCCTCTTCTTCACTGGTTCTCACACTGCCGGTTATCAAATTACTCTCTCTGATCACTCACTGATTACTCCTAGCCTCTCTTTTTTCTCCCTACACTGTGTCACTCTTGGATGCCTTCTTGACCGATCACACCTCACCGGTTAGCTTGACTGTTAGAACTGCAACAGTTTACCGGTTACTCTGTCTCTATCGGTTAGACCCTTTCACCGGTTCACCTGCTAACTCACACTGCAACTTTCTCAGAATAAACTCTAAGGCAGATAATCTTTCTCCTTTCTCAGGCTCTCTTCTCTCTCACCCTTCGCATCAAGCATCAACTGATTTCAGTCTCGAGATGACATATTTATCTTTTAGGGTTCCCACCAAAAAGCATTCAAACGGTGTCGTGTTAGGTTTTTCCTTCACCAACTCGATCCGTATTAGATTTGATCCGATCTACTTTTCTGGAGTGATGATCTCCATGTCCTCGAGCAACACTGCCAACACCTCACATTCCAATGTGCGTTTTCTATATTTGGATGTTTGGACTATGCTTTTCTGCGTTTCTCTGTCACACGCCATTAATCGCTTGGCTGTTTCCTTCAACAAATGGGTACGAAGATCAAATCTTCTTGCAGGATTAGTTCAATCACTTGTCACCTTGTCTTCCTTGAGCCGCAATCTTCTGCCATCCTCCCATGACTTGCGGGTTCTTCATAAAAGCTGACCTACTTGCTGACTGTTACGTCGATGAACACTTCACCATCCTGTGCATGATCACCACCTGGCTTCCAGCTGTCATCTTTGTCGACATCCACCTTTGCTTGGTTTTCTATGTCGATTTGACATTCTTGATTGACCAAGATTGACTACTGGTTCAACTCACCTTACTGGTATAACCTAACTCCACCGGTGGGCCTTCATACCTACATACCTCTTCTCTGTCGGTGGATCAACTTGGCCTTTCATCAAACATGCTGGTCCAACATCTCAGTCCATTTACCGACAATATTAAACTTCACTATGTATTTCGGTTCACATCCTTCAGTTCTTCTTTTGCTTGCTTGCTTGCCTTACCGGTGAGCCTGCTTTACCGGTAGATGATGCATTTCATGTGTACCGGTAACCTACCTTCTATCTGCTTACACACATATGAATTGACATCACCATGTCTTACTTCTCCCATACCGGTCACCACTTCTTATTCACTGGTGACCATGCCAAACCAGTTGACATCAATGACAACCTAATGCCAAAATGCCAACAATCTCCCCCTTTGGCATTGATGTCAACTCACTCCAAGACTTCACACCAGTAGATTTCCCCCTTTTTGACACAATGACAAAGGGTCAAGGTACTTTATTCTTCCCCCTATGATTCATACTTATCTCCCCCTTAGTCAAATATTCGCTTAGTGATTACAGCCGGTACTGAGACATACAATCTTGAACTTTCCCTATGATTAGCATGTGGTTCAAGAGATATAAATGCTGCTATGAACTCCCCCTGAACCATATAACTCCTTACAAACTTAAGTGCGTGAGGCAGGTGACACAACTCCCAACTTGTGTCTTAAGTACTCAAAAGTGCTTAACGACAATGGTTTGGTGAAGGTGTGTGCCACTTGTTCTCCTGTAGGGACATATTCCATCTTTACTTCTTGTCCTTCAACCTTCTCTCTTAGAAAATGATACTTGATGGCTATATGCCTTGTCCTTGAATGCATCACCAGATTCTTTGATATGTTGATGACACTTGAATTATCACACCAGATGGGAATAGAATCAGAGATGTCCACCTGTATGTCCTTGAGGGTTTGCTTCATCCAAAGCACCTTAGAGAAGCATGTAGCAGTAGCAATGTATTTTGCTTCAGCAGTTGATAGGGAGACCGAATCCTGCTTCTTGCTATGCCATGAGACCAACCGGTCACCTAGGAAGAATGCACCACCACTTGTGCTCTTCCGGTCATCAATGCAACCTGCCCAATCAACATCAGTATATGCTTCCAAGATGAATTCCCCTTGTTTAGGGTACCACAATCCATAACTGAGTGTTCCTTGCAGGCACCTAAAAATTTTGCTTACGGCATTCATATGTGACTGCTTAGGTGTAGCTTGAAATCTAGCCACCATGCACACTGCTTGCACTATATCTGGTCTAGAAGCAGTAAGATACAATAAGCTGCCTATCATGGATCTATACAATGTCTGATCCACCACCGGTGATTCATCATTCTTGCTTGATTTGCTTCCACTCACCATGGGGGTACTCATCGGTTTGTAGTCCTCCATTTGAAATTTCTTTAGCATATCCTTTGCATACTTGGTTTGTGAGATAAAGATTCCCTTATCTTGTTGTGATATCTGCAAACCAAGGAAGTATGTCAATTCTCCAAGCATTGACATTTCAAATTCTAACTGCATCTGATCGGCAAATTCTTTGCAAAGGGTGTCCTTGTTGCCTCCAAAAATGATGCCATCAACATACATAACCACAATGATCATGTGATTTCCATCTTTCTTGATGTATAAATTGTTGTCAGCACTCCCTTTTTTGAATCCTTGCTCCTTCAGATACTGATCTAGCCTTGAATACCATGCTCTAGGAGCTTGCTTTAAACCATACAGGGCTTTCTTCAACCGGCATACAAAGGTTTCATCATAATGTAACAAAAACCCTTCTGGTTGCTCCATATACACTTCTTCCAAATTTCCATTGAGGAAGGCAGATTTTACATCCATTTGATATACTTTATAACCCTTGTAAGCAGAAAAGGCTAGAAACATTCTAATTGCTTCTAATCTAGCTACCGATGCAAATCTTTCTTCAAAATCAATGTCCTCTACTTGAGAATAACCCTTGCACACAAGTCTAGCTTTATGCCTAACAATTTTACCTTCTTCATTCATCTTATTCCGGTAGACCCATTTGGTGCCAATGATGTTCTTGTCTTCCAGTCTAGGGACTAATTCCCAAATTTTGTTCTTCTCAATCCGCAGCAACTCTTCTTCCATGGCATCCATCCATTTCTGACTTTTGCTGGCCTCATTGAATGTTTTAGGTTCTACTTCAGTTATAAGGCAGAAATTGACTTGTTCATCATTCCGGGCAAGTCTTCTCCTAGTCTGCACACCATCACTCTTATTACCTAAAATCTGCTCTTTCGGGTCGTTCATCTGCACATACCGGTTAGGAGCCTTTTTGGATGCTTCTTCCGGTTCATTGTCTGACCGAGCTTCCTCACCTTCATCTCCAGAATCATCATACCGGTTTACTTGTGATTGTCTTCCTTTGTGCATATCCTCATCAACTCTTACATTCACACTCTCAATGACTCTTCTTAGTTTTTTGTTGTAGCATTTATAGGCCTTGCTGTTAGATGAGTAACTGTTGACGTGTATTTTGTACACTATCAAACACAGAATAAAATACCCAAGGGTACCTTATCCTCTCTTGAGTAAAGCCTCTGAATGTTGAAGATATCGCGAAAAGGATCAATCGGGGTGACTTCAAGGTTCTTCATTGTAGGATCTCTACATGTGGATAAGCTCTCTGTGGTATGATGTGATTTGCTAGAATCACAAGGGGACTTACACTTGATGATTGAACGTCTGATTTGCTGGAATCACAAGTCTTACTAACTTTGATTTGAAAAAAAGGAAAAAAGATGAGGGCGAGGAAAGGATCTAATCCTAACACTAAGAATGTAAGAGCAATGAATGATCTTTGATGAAATTCTAACTAAGTCTTGTTTTGACATCCCAGGACCATCTCCACAAGGTTTAGTGCGATCTTCGAAGGAAAGCTTTATGATGTTCAAATCATCACTACAGGCATAGAGACCATCAGGCTGATGCATATCAATGAAGAAGCGACAATTGAAGTTAAGCTTAAGCTGAATGATTCCAGTTGACTACACAAGGCAAGTCTGCAATCAACAAACTGCTAGTAGTATGGATATACGAATTTCACCATCAATCAAGCACATTTCTTCCACTCATCTAATAACACGAAATCAAATATGAGAAGTATAGAGACCATGCAAATTGTTGAATCGACCCATGAATTTCACCATTTCTTCAATGAAGTTTTACAAGTCTTTTACAACAACACCTTGGCAACAATCTTTGCCTTCTCTCTCTACTCTACTCTAATTGCTATTCTATCAACTGGCTAATCACCTTCTAACTACTCTCTATTCACTAACTTCTTTCTAACTATCTTCCATTCTTAGCCTTTACAAATGAAGCATCGGGGCTTATATAGTGCCCACAATACAATTCGATGGCTAAGATCAATTTGAGATCAATGGCCAAGATTCAATAATGAAAACCCTAATTAGGGTTTGTTACAACCATTACATAACATTTAATGCTTGACCAATGATAAAATTACATCCTTAGGACACATGTCTTCTCTGGAAAATTCGACCAATAGATAGCTGGGGTAGGTACATCGAAGTTTGTGCCACCTCCCATGAGTTAGGTACATTGAATCTGGACACGCTGAGGTGGACCTATCCGACTAGAGGAGTGATGACTAGGATGCCACCTCGTCTAACACTTGCAACTTGGTAGATATCCAATTCGATGATGCTGAGAAGCTAGTCTTTAATTAACTCTTCTGAAACTATCTGCTTCTTCAACGAACCCTTGCTCTAACTTCTTTTGTCTTTGATGTGTAGGATGATGATGTACCTTGCCTTGGAATGCTGGATTGGAGAAGGTTATTCCTGATGATGCTTGTCCGAGGAAGGCCGTCCTTGTTGATGCTAGACTGAAGGAGGTCGCTCTTATCCTTGCTTGATCGTCCTTGATGAGAGCCTGCCAACCTGTAGATCCTCTGGGCTTTGGAGTCGCCATCTTGATACCTACACAACATTTCACAATTAGTAATATATCTTGAAGTGTAGAAATTAAACTTAAAAGGAAGATTTAAGATTTTAATTAGGAAACTTCATGATAAATCTTGAGTTATCATTTCCTAATTAACCATGCAATACTTAGATTTTCCAAAACAAAAAGTGCCCAAAAATCAAGTCTCGAACAAGGATGCTAGGATAGTTTCGCCATACCTCCTCTTGAGTATTAAACTCTAAGACTTGTGAAAAATGATGCAAGAAAAAGTGGATTTCACTAGGCAAAGTCTAGATCAAAGTTCTCCCTTAGATGAATTGTGCCTCCCTTAGCCTTCCAAAAGGGTTCCACCTTCCACTAGCTTCTTCAAAATCTGGAAATTCGCCTTCAATCCTCTGGATTTCGCTCCTCAAATTGCTCCTCAATTTCTCACTTTAGAAGGGATGAATGAATGATTTGAACTTGAAACAATGCCCTCCTATTATATAGAGCGCTCACCTTCTTCAACCATGAGGCCGACCTAGCAAATAAGCCTTAAAATAAAATAAAATAAAAAACACTAAGAAGAAGGCCGACTTGATAAATAAAGACAAAATAATGCCTTGTGCACTCAACTTGTAAATTTTTAATTTATTTAAATTAATTTTAATACCTCTAAGATGTTTATTTTGATTATTTCAAGGTACAAAATTAATTTATTAAATTAAAATGCCCTTAATTTAATGCGAATTTGATTTAGCCTTTCCAAAGGCCTCAAAGTTAGCAACTTGGTGAATTTTAAGGAATATCAATGCTCAATAATGTAAAAATGAAGGATATCACCAACTTCGCTTTGGACCTTCAGTGAAGGTCAGGAGCGATTTTTCAATCTAGTCCTTGCATACCTCCTTTTTTTGTCCAAAACTTCATCTAGGCATTTAAATGGCATTTTTAACTGCAGTTTTGAGTTTGATTTCATTTGATCTCTAGGAGGAAAGTGCTATTAGGACTTTTTCGCCCTGGACCCTCAGAGAGGGTGAGGAGTGATTTTTCAGTTTTGCTCTTAATCCTTCATCTTTTAATTGTCAATTCTCCTTGTGGGGTAAGCAATGATCTCCTTCACTCGTTCTATGCATGCTTGATTTGCTTTTGCAATGCAAAATAGGGGCTTCAAAGATTTTCGCTCTGGGCCTCCAGTGACGGTCAGGAGCGACTTTTGCAATTTAGGCTAGGATCATCAAGTTTTGGAGGTAAATCCTTGTTCATCACGTTTTGGAGGACCTTTCCACCTTAGCACAACCTTGCCTTAGCGCAATCTTGAAGGGAAGTTGTTGGTTTTGCAAATTTCGCCCTGGGCCTTCAGTGAGGGTTAGGAGC
This sequence comes from Cryptomeria japonica, assembly GCF_030272615.1. Taxonomy (NCBI): domain Eukaryota; kingdom Viridiplantae; phylum Streptophyta; class Pinopsida; order Cupressales; family Cupressaceae; genus Cryptomeria; species Cryptomeria japonica. Next base: position 212,823,643 of record NC_081413.1, read on the forward strand.
GATTTTGAGTCTTTTTGCACAAATTCTTGATGACTTCAACTTCAAATTACCTTCAAGGCGTAGAATATCATTCTTCACTCCCTTTTGAGTCTTGGAAACAAAATACCATCTCGAAATACAAGGGAAGTGAGAATTCTTGGAAATTTCGCCCTGGACCCTTGGAGAGGGTCAGGAGCGATTTTCCCTATTGTCATCAAAATTTGCACTCTTAGCATCTCAATTCCACTTCAAGGCATTTCAAACACCGTTTGTAACTTGTGCCTAGGCTTAGCTTTGCTCAATTTTGGAGAAAAAGGTTGGATATTAGGTTTTTCACCCTGGGCCCTCAGAGAGGGTCAGGAGCGATTTTGCAAATTCAAGCTTATCCATCTTTTGTTAGCCCTCCAAATTATCTTCAACGGGCAAAACACACCCTTCCTCATTCATTTCAATCATAAAATCGCTTTGTCCTTGCAAGAAAATTATGCCTTTGAAATTTTCGCTCTGGGCCTTCAGAGAGGGTCAGGAGCGATTTTCTCTTTGTTGCCCAAAATTCACCATTTTTCAAACTTTCAAACTTTCAAATGCATCCAGTAACGTCCAATCTTCTCTCCGGGAAACCCTGCACAAAACAAGTTAGCCAAAATTAGCGAGAAATAAACTCGAACAACATTTTCGCCCTGGACCCTCAGCAAGGGTCAGGAGCGAAATTTACAATCTAGGCTAAATTGCTCAATCTTTTAGTTTCAAACCACTTCATAGGGCAAGGTAAGATCATTTTCAAGGCCAGGAACAAGGTTTCAAATTCAAGCGAGTTGGCATATGATGTCTACAATGAATTTCGCTCTGGACCCTCAGCAAGGGTCAGGAGCAAGATTCGCTTTGGACCTCCTGAGAGGGTCAGGAGCGAAATTCGCTTTGGACCCTCAGGAAGGGTCAGGAGCGAAATTTGACTTTTTGAACTCTCCGTCAGGATAATTTTATGGAATATAACATTTAAGTATAAGTCTTCTTTCTTATACTTTAAGTTATATTCCATATATACTTTCAGGATGTTTGAGAGTGGTTTCAGACCTCCAGGAGTTATATTGCAAAATCTAGTTTTTGGAGGTTTTTCACTTTCCAGACTTAGTCAAATTCAGGATCAGGACATTCTAGACTTCATCACTCACCAACTTGACCTAACTTGAGCAGAACCTGCTATCCAGGTGATCCCCTTGGCGACACTCAAAATGCAAAGGCTAACTGACAAAACCCTAAAAAACCTAAAAACAAACCCTAGAAAGCAAAAAAGCAGGGGTCCCCATTTGCAATGGGGCGATGTGTGAAAACGTCACAACAATAACCAAGGAAGATTCCTTCATCACTCCTGGAATCAAAACTATCTAAACCATCCATATCTCTCTTGATAAAACACTTGCTTCCAAATACCTTGAAGTACTTGACTGACGGTTTCCGGTCATACCACAACTCATAAGGTGTCATTCTGCTGTTTGTTCTTAGTTGAACCCGGTTCAAGGTATATGCAGCAGTATGAACCGCTTCCTTCCAATACATGTCCGACAAACTTGCCTCATTTAACATGGTTCTGTCCATCTCCTTGACTGTCCCGTTCTTCCTTTCTACCACACCATTTTGCTGTGGTGTCCTGGGGGTAGAGTATTGCCTTCTGATTCCATGTCTTTCATAGTAATATTCAAACTCATTTGATGTGAACTCTCCACCCCGGTCTGATCTTAGACATTTCAGCTTGCACCCACTTTCCTTCTCCACCATCTTCCTAAAGATCTTGAATTTGTCAAATGCTTGTGATTTATCTTGTAGGAAAGTGACCCATGTCATTCTAGAATAGTCGTCAATGAAGAGCATAAATTACCTTTCACCGGCAAGAGCTCTTGTCCTAGTTGGACCACACATATCTATATGTACTATTTCAAGTGGTCTTGAGGTGTTGTGTTCTTTTGTCTAGAAGCTCACCTTAGTCTACTTACCTTTCACACATTCATCACAAAATGTGCTCACCAGTTTGATAATTTGTGGTATATTTCTTACATACCCCTTTTTGCTTACTGCAACTAGATAATCAAAATTTATGTGGCCTAATCTTCTGTGTCACAACCAACTTTCATCCACTTGTCCCAACATACATTGGGATTCAAAACATTCTTCCGGATTATATACATTGCCATCTATCCTCTTGCCTTCGGCTACAGTCTGACCGGTACTCTCCTTATTTATCTGGCAGCTGATAGAATCAAAGGTGAATTTATAACCTTTGTCACACACATCTGACTCACACTCAGCAAGTTGGGCTTCAGGCCTTCCACATAATACACATCATGTGCTTTCAGTTTTCCATCAATGTTTAGAGTACCTTTTCCCTATATTTTGATGGATGAGTTGTCTCCGAATCTCACTGAACCACCATTCCAATCTTCAAGCTTGATAAATTTCTTTTTATCACCGGTCATGTGGTTGGAATAGCCATTGTCTACAACCCATAGATTTTTCCTTTCAACATGTAGGGCAATCTGCACTATCAGACTTGATTCTGCCTTGTCCTTTTCTTTCTCAACCCATACCGGTTTAGTTTCCTTCTTCGTGTCGGCTGCAATTTTGTGCTCCAGTTAACTACCGGTTCTTGATCAGGATCTGTCCTTTTCTGCTTGATTTTCCTGTTCTTACAAAACTTTTCTATATGTCCAAACTCTTGACAGTTATAGCATTTCACATTTTCATTGAAGGATGAATCTTTAAAACTATTGTAGGACACCGGTTTACTCTTCCTACATTCAAAACTCCTATGACCAAATCCATTGCACTGATAACAGACAACATTCATATCCCAAAGTGCATTAAATGGATTTCTACTTTTATAACTCATAGTGGGCTTATTGGTTAATCTATAGTCAGCTATCCTATGTCCAAATTTGTTACACCGGTAAAAATAACCATGAAAGTTTGGAACATACCGGTTAGGTTGCCTTGGTCCTGCAAACGTCTGCCTCATCGGGGGTCTTCCTTTCATGCTGTTGACTCTGGGATCAACTCTTGCATTTCTCCTAGGATCTGCATGTCGGTACATTGAGTGTGGCCTCCGGTTCATTGATTGTGTATACCGGTTTGAGTGACGATTTCTAACAGCTTCTGCATAAGTCTTCTTGCCGGTATCTTTGCTTACCGTGAATGTCTTCTTCTCTTCGCCTTCACTTGAAGAAGTGAACTGTATCTCCTTACCGAATGTGTCTTTGTTGCTTGAACTTTGTCCTTCTGTAAATCCTCAGCCACCAGTATCTTTAGATTGCTTCTGTTTGCTCAACATCTTGTCTAAGGCTTCAGTGCTACCTTCATATTTGCTTCTCACTTTCATTTCTTCCTTACTCTTTTCAAGCTCCTTTCTGAGCTTCACTATTTTTGCTTCCAGATCTTGATGCTCCTTTTCCTTCTTCATCAGATTAGAGGATGTAACTTCACATATCCTCTTGGCTTCTTCCAACTGGAGTTTCAAGTCAGATATAACTTGATTGGACTCATCCAGGGATTGCTTTAAGAGACCTTGTTCTTCTACTACAACAAGCTTGAACTTCTTGAGTTCTCTTCTTGTTTTACTTAGCTCCTCTAGAGAACTTATGAATTCACCTTCTAGATCCACTTCAGCCTCAATGTCTTCTTCTTCCTCATCTTCACCAACCGGTTCATCAAGTGCCATAAAGATATTAAATTTTCTTTCATTCTCTTGGTAGTCACCTTCTGAAGCACTTTCTTCATCTGTGGCATCATCCTCAATAGAATATAGGCTGTTCTGCTTCCGGTAGCCTCTTCTTCCTTGCCGGTAGACATTTCTTTCTTTGTCTTTACTGACAGATCTGCCAAAACTTCTTTGCTCATCTCCACCGGTTTCATTATAAGGACATTTTGCAGCAAACTGTCCAACTTTACCACAGTTGAAGCATTTGAGTGGTAACTTTCCTTTATACTTGCTGGATCCTCTCTTGAGCTTTTTGACAAAGTTTGCTACCTCTGCATCCGAGTCTTCATTGGATCCTTTATGAGCAACCTCTTCCTTGCCCTTTTTGGTGGAGTTGAACACTGCCTCTTTCCTTGAGGGTGCTTCACTGATTGTTCTCATTTCATACGCTGTTAGAGAGCCAAATAACTCATCCATTGTGAAGGTCTTCAGATCCTTGGCTTCCTTTATGGAAAAAACCTTAGTATCATACTTAGATGTGAGAGATCTAAGTACCTTCTTGACAATAATCTCATCTGCAATTTCTTCTCCAAGTTCCCAGATGGTGTTCACAACTTCATCTATTCTGTGAAGATAGTCTGCAATCTTTTCTTTATCCTTCATCTTGATGCCTTCAAGTTGACCCCTTAGTGATTACAGCTTGGCCTCTTTGACTTTGGCATCTCCTTCAAATAACCTCTACATTTTATCCCATGTCTCCTTGGCTGATGCACAGTGCCAGACCTTGACAAACTCATTATCAGACAACTCGCTTAAGATAACATGTTTAGCCTTTGCATTATTCTCATACTCCTTCTTAGCATCCGAATCAGTGGGAGGAACACTAGGGATAGTATACCCATTCTTGACAGACATCCACACATCAAAGCCAAGTGAGGAAATATAGGTCTCCATTCTTTTGCTCCAGAAGGCATAGTTAGATGCATCAAACATGGGGGCTTTTGAGGAGGTAGACTCATTTCTTGCCATTGTGTTCTATGACCAGAATCTACCTAAACTTTAATCAACCGAGAACCTATGCTTTGATACCAATTGTTGAACACAATGTACCACTGAGAGGGGGGTGAATCAGTGGTTCCTAATTTCTTTTCTCTTTAACTAAGCTTGGAATACCGATTATCACCCTAAGCACTAAACAATTAAACCGGTAAGATAAATGTGGATATCAAAAGAGGCAAACACACAAATGCATAACCCACAACACCAGATGTATGAGGAAAACCCAATATGGGAAAAACCTCGGTGAGAAATACTGCTGGAGTCTACTGCTCCAATCCAACCTCACAATGAAACAACAGGTTACAATGATTTAGTGAACCAACCCAAGGAGCACCAACCCCTACTGATTTAGGGAACCAACCCAAGGAGCACCAACCCCTACACCAAGCTCCAACTCGGTGTTGTATAATGAAATACAACTTTGATACAGTTATAGCACCTGGTTGCAAATGAGTTCTGCAACACCTAATCAATAGATCTCTGCCAGTTAACAACCTCCTCTTCTTCACTGGTTCTCACACTGCCGGTTATCAAATTACTCTCTTTGATCACTCATTAGTTACTCCTAGCCTTTCTTCTTTCTCCCTCAGCCTCACACCACACTGTGTCACTCTTGGATGCCTTCTTGACCGATCACACCTCACCGGTTAGCTTGACTATTAGAACTGCAATAGTTTACCGATTACTCTGTCTCTACCTGTTAGACCCTCTCACTGATTCACTTGCTAACTCACACTGCAACTTTCTCAGAATAAACTCTAAGGAAGATAATCTTTCTCCTTTCTTAGGCTTTCTTCTCTCTCACCCTTCGCATCAACTGATTTCAGTCTTGAGCTGACATATTTATCTTTTAGTGTTCCCACCAAAAAGCATTCAAACGGTGTCGTGTTAGGTTTTGCCTTCACCAACTCGATTCATATTAGATTTGATCCGATTTGCTTTTCTGGAGTGATGATCTCCATGTCCTCGATCAGCACCGCCAACACCTCGCATTCCAATGTGCGTTTTCTATATTTGGATGTCTACACTATGCTTTTCTACGTTTCTCTGTCACACGCCATTAATGGATTTCCTTCAACAAACGGGTACGAAGATCAGATCTTCTTGCAGGATTAGTTCAATCATTTGCCACCTTGTCTTCCTCGAGCCGCAATCTTCTGCCATCCTCCCATGACTTGTTGGTTCTTCATAAAAGCCGACCTGCTTGCTGATTGTTACGTCGATGAACACTTCACCGACCTGTGCATGATCACCACTTGGCTTCCAGCTGTTATCTTTGTCGACATCCACCTCTGCTTGGTTTGCTATGTCGGTTTGACATTCTTGATTGACCAAGATTGACTACCGGTTCAACTCACCTTACCGGTATAACCTAACTCCACTGGTGGGCCTTCATACCTGCATACCTCTTCTCTGTTGGTGGATCAACTTGGCCTTTCATCAAACATGCTGGTCCAACATCTTAGTCCATTTACCGACAGTATTAAAATTCACTATGTATTCCGGTTCACATCCTTCAGTTCTTCTTTTGCTTTCTTGCTTGCCTTATCAGTGAGCCTGCTTTACCGGTAGATGATGCATTTCATGTGTACCGGTAACCTACCTTCTATCTGCTAACACACATATGGATTGACATCTCCATTCTTACTTCTCCAATACCGGTCACCACTTCTTACTCACTGGTGACCATGCCAAACCAGTTGACATCAATGACAACCTAATGCCAATAATGCCAACAATTCCTAGGGTGGGCTAAAATTTATACTCTTAATTTGAGTTGACTTGCATTTCTTCATGTGTTGGCTTCTAAACGCAATGGCTGGGAAGTATACCTAATGGTTATGGTTTCTCCAATGGCTAAGCCAATGACCTTGCCCATATTCTATATCTTTCTTATTTGATTTAATATTTAGTCTTGCCAATGAATTTAAACATTCTTCTATTAGCTTGAATATACATGTAACTATAGACCAAAAAATTGTGTCTTGGCAAAACTCAGTGGACCCAAATTTGACTTGGGCTTGGCGACCTGGAAACTAAAAAATACTTAAATAAATTAACTTGGTGAAAAAACACAGCGAAATTCACAAGGCTTGCTTAAACTAGCTAAAAACTTGGCAAAACTCACGAATGGGCAATTTACACAGCTGTACAAATATCTTCTGAGCACCTGGTGAAATAGACATATTAATCTACTTAAATCCTTATGTTGACTAAATTTTCTTAAAAAAAGTGTTTATTAATTAAACTGATAAAATTAATGAAATTTAAATTAATTTAATTAAGTACAAGATCTGGGTTTAATACAAATAGAAAGTCGATTAGGATACTTAAATTTTGATTACATAACAAAAAGAAAGTCTACTACAATGAATACATGAGGAATCTGAAACAAGACTAGAGAAGGTGTACAAAACTAAAGCAACAGAATATTTTGTACAGAATTCTCTGTGTGCTACAGTCCTACAATCACACTATCGTTCAAGTTTAGCAGAAAACTAAAATAAGCATATATAGTTGCTAGAAATCCTTTCCAAGGAAAAGGGGAGGCACAACGAAAACTCTAAAATGTATTCAAGAGACTTCATGAATGCAAAGAGCCAGAAAGTATAAAACAATATAGAAGAATGGAGTAGAAAGCTTCACTGTGAGATGTCCAAAGGCTCAAAAGAAAAAAATGCTAATATAAGATGCTGGGATGCTAAAGATTTTGGGAAAGTTGTCTCAACCATGCATTTCTAGTGTTCAATTTTAATTCTTTCATATACATTCACTATTTTGTCTTCACGTGAGAGAGTTGATATCTTATTTGGAGGTACCATGGAACTTTTTTAGTGAAATTTATCCTCATATGAGAAGGTAGGCATCCCACTATGAGGTGGAATTCTTTGGCCATGTGTCAACATCTTGTGATGTGTGTAAGTTCATCATGAGGGGAGTTCCATATGACACATTCTATGATGCATGAGAGCATGTAAGAGGGTGGTTACAAGAATCTTGACCAACATTATGATAATCTATGATGTGTGTCATAAACATCTCTCTAAAGGAAGGAACTACCAAAAGTTGGACACTCAACTTGGTGGGTTGAATATGACAAGTTTACGACATCTTATGACATGACTATTTTTAACTTGTTGGATCCATCATGGAGAAGGAGGATTGGATTTTTAGTCTTCGACTTTGGGTGCCATACTACCCATGGTTGGCTCATGGTTTTCCAAAACCTTTAGTGGTTTCCTTTGTTGGTGTTTTCCTATTCATTTGGGTGCTTGGGTTGAGATGTATGAGGAGTTTTCTTTGTAGGGTTAGTTATGTTGTCAGATGTTCTTAGGAGGAGGAAGATGTGGTTCACCATGTTAAGGTTTTGAGCCTACAAGTGTATTGCAACATGTTTTTTGTTGCAGATTAATACATTGGTTTGATGCTTTGGAGTGTGGAGTTTTTTATTTAAAAGGGTTCTCCTCATGGATATTGCTATTTCTTTTATTTTGTCTATTCTATTTCTTTCTTGCTCTTAGATGTGTTAATTTACATGTTATGTTGTCGCTATTTATTTAGATTTAAAATTTGTATTTTTTTCCTCAAAAGGTTAATGTGGAAATCAATTTTGTCTTAATTCCGCTTTATATGCATAGTTGTGTGCACTTGTACCAAGCATTTTGTCAAGAAAATCATTTAGTATTGAAGGTGCATACTAGGTTCATGTTTCCTTACATTTGGTATTAGAGCTATAATGGTTACATGATTTTCATGTGTTGTGATGGTTCCATGGTGATTAGGCTTGAGGGATTTCTTCTTTTGTGATTTCTTAGACTAGAAAACTTGAGGGAATTTTTAGGAAGGAATCAGCTAATTATTAATCCTTGTATGAGTGGAAGTTGTGTAGTTGGTCTTGTTTTTCGGGATATAGTAGGCACTTGAAGGATAGAGAAGATGGAACTTTATGGAGTTCGTCAGGACGTTGCATGTAATTTTATTTTGACCTAGAGCTCCTGTTTGATATTATAGATCAACCATCCTACATGGTGGTTCAGGTGTTCTCATTATGTGGTCATGTGCAATAGAGTGCTTATGTTGGGTACTTTTGGCTCTTTGTATACATGGGAGAGCATTGGTTTTCTTGACTATAGTTTGGTGTACTTAAGTTGGGTACTTGGTTCTAGTCTTGGTTAACATTTGAAGGCATTGGTTTATTAGCCCTAAATGAATGTAGGTTGTAGAGTTAGTCATTGGATGACATTGAAGCTTCCAAAATAGCCTAATTTCTTCGTATGCATGTACATGGTGGTGGTTGTGGAGTTGGCTTGTTTGGAGGCTTGGACTTCTTGGACAATCCCTTCTTCCTTTTGGATGGTAGTACTTGCATGGTTTAGATTCATGTGGTCTATAGTTATGGGTTTTGTAGATTTTCTACTCAAAATCTATAGTTATGCTTACTTGTGATAATTTCATTATTTAGGTTTAATTGTTTTGGTGCTTTCAAACTTGTGGGTTTTCTAGATGAAGTGAATTTAGATTTGCATGCATGTCTTTGACATGAATGGTTTTGTATGTTTAACCAAAGTTGTGGTTAAGTAGATTTGTGTAGAGAAAATATTTCAAATTGTGAATCTCATGGGTGTGTCTTTGGATGCAAGATAGTTGTAGGTATGCATGCATGCTTTGTGGATGGTTCAAGGAGGTTGTTTATAGCTTTTTCAATGTGGAGATGTTAGCATGTGATTAGTCACTCGGTATCTCTACTGTGGTTCTTGTTGGGTTTCTAAGTTTTTGATTATGAGAAAAACAGGTGTTGAGGGGACCCGAAACCCCTAACAACAGGTTTTGAAGGGACCCGAAACCCTCAGATTTTACCAGGATCTGGAACCCTCAGTCCAACGTTGCCATAGAAAACAAACCATGAAAACCAGCAGCCCTTACACAACTGAGCTAACAAAAGGTAGCCACACACCAACACTGCCATAGGCACAAAGAGCCAGCCAGACACTTAAGATATGATCAATACAAAACATGTTGGCCACATCGACTAGGCTACAACCTCAAACTTAAGAACAAGTGACGAGGGTTAACAGGCACCCTCAGCCAAACGACAGGGATGTTCCCGACTCCCTTAACCTGAGACAAATACTCCAGACAACAAAATGCTAGTCTAGCCCATAACCAAAAACAACCACAGTCTAAACTGGCCCCTTTAAAACTATCAGCTTCCAGCCAGACAAGATTAGACATAACAGACAAAACAAGTTGAATAGAAACATGGGGATTTTGAAAGGCTTCCCTAACCTTAGAACTGGGTTTTGTAGAGGCTCCCATAACCACAAAAAGGGTTTTGAAGTGGCTCCCTCAACCACCTTGAGCTGAAACAGAGGCTTTAAAATATCACCATCCAAGCAAACAAGTATCACCGAAATCTCCACCTCTATAGGAGAAGACGAAAAGAACTTGAAAGCACGGATCCAACAACCAGGAAATCACCTGCCTCAAGAAAAAGAACCTCCAAAACAGAAGAGGAAGCACATGGATCTGAGAAAAAAATGTTCTCCAACATCACCACCTCAATAGGGATCAATGGGGGAAGAAACATCAAGTGCTCAAACTCAGATGCAGGCCTGCAGCAATAAGGGTAGGCCACAGTCTCCCCCTTACTCCTGCAAACAGATACCACAGCCTCCAGCTCCACCTCAAAAGGATATCAGTTATCTCCAAACCCCACCATCTCTACCTCAATAAAAGACGTGGAAACCTCTATAGGAATGGTAGGAAACAACCCAAAAGGCTGAGATATGAGTGATAGGAACAGGACAAGAGGGACAGACAGGGAAAGACCCACAGCAGGACATAAGACTCCCTGCAGCCACAGGAGGAGATAGGATACCAAAATCCCAAGGAAGTGCCACTCCACAGGAACCCCTCCCGGATCCCAAATGTCACCATTACTCTTGACCGAAAGCAGAGGAACATCACGCTCCAAACAACACCCACTGTTATTACCAATGACTGTGGGTGCAACCACAACCCTAACAGCACAAAGCAGAGCTTCAACTGCAATAGCTCCAGCAACAACCAACGTAGAATCAACAATGACCGCACCCACCTCAAGGGAAGACGAAGCAAGAGGGAACGGTCTAAACCCAACCTTGTTTAGGCCCACATCATCGTCGCCACACACCTTCACTCCATCTCTCCTCGAGCCCAGACAAAATCTCCTTTGGAAACCAAGAACAACCTCATGCAGGGGGAAGAAGCTCTACCACCAAGAGGGCTCCGTGCACAACCCATCAACGCCAACAACCCGTGCAAGAACAACAACAAGCACAACTTGCATAGAGGAAATCTACAAGTAGAATCCACAAAGCAGAACACAAAGGGGAGGCGCCAAAACAGTAGCAATGATCCTTGTGCTGCAACCCCCATCTCTCCCTCTCCGCGCAACAAAAACCCCAAACTCTCTTCATTCGCACAAAGCACGTCTAGATCCACACCAAGGGAGGAAAGAAGAGGCAACCACCAAAGCATCTGCTCCAATACCATCTTCACCATCTTCTTCATCCTCCCCTTCTGCAGTCTCCCCTGAAACCCCTGCTCCCGCCCTAACACACCCGCTCCTCATTTCAAATTCTCGTTGGGTTTCTAAGTTGATGTTGTCTTCAGTTGTGGATTTGTGGCAAATTGGATCTAGTTTTGATTTGGTGTTTGAGTCATGAAGAATCTACATAATTATCTTTTGGTCTTTGATTTTATTATTACGAATGCAATGTTGAGTTTGCTTGTCTTTGGGTCTGTGGATCCATGTTGTGCACTATAGTAGAGTTTTGTTGTTTCCTTGGTTTCAATTGGAACATTGGGCATGCTTTTTGTCTCTATTGGATGCCTCTTTTCTATGCTACTTATGTGATTGTTTATATGTGCATGTTGCATGGAAGACTCAAATGTGGGTTGTCTATACTCATAGACCATTGCAGTGTAGATGTTTTATTTTAGTATGGTTTGGCTATAGACTATTTAGATGCCATGATGTTGTAGACTTTAGTTTGGTGGTTCTTCAACCATCATGATGCATTGGAGTTAATGCATTGGAGTTAAGTATTGAGATAGTGAGACATGATTGGATGAAGTATATTTGATTCATATTGTGGTACTTTGGTTTGTATGTGGCATTTTTGTAAGAGTACTTGAGTCACTTGAAGTTGTAGTAGTTTTTTTTTTGGAGATTGTTGTTTTGTTTTTCCCTTTGGGAGCTCTTGACGTTGTAGTTGAGTTCTTTGATTGTGTGGGGGCTACAAATGATCTTGAGTTAGAAGATGTTAATCACAATGGGAGCTTTGTCAATGATGTGATATTGTTCCATGGAGGACTCTAGATCTTTCTTTATGCATTCTTGGCATAATATGGATGCTCTTAGGATCAAATCCATCGATTGGAGACAAATGATCTTTTGTGAAGATGATGTAAATTATGATGTCATGAGAATTTCTTGATTCTATAGTTGGAACTATGGCAATGATCATTTTTCCTTATGAGCTTATGGAGATTTCTGTGATGCAGTTGAAATTTAGTTAGTATGAGATGGGTTTTTAGGTTCTTGTGGATATTGGATAAACTTGGGCGAGGCTAGAGATTACAGTGATGCAGTTTGAGTTTAGTTGGCATGAGATGGTTTGTTAGGTGCTCATGGATATTGGATAAACTTGGGTGAGATTGGAGATCTCTATGGAGATTATCTGTTGGAATGGTGACATCATCTTTGATGAGGTTTTAGAAGAAAGACTATGGAGCTTTCATCTAGAGCTGGATGTGAGTTCGATTTGGACTCAATGAGGAGATTGTTAATGGAGGTAGTCCATGTGGCTGTACATATCTTAGGAGTACTCTCATTCCTCACTCTTGGTCCACCCAACATAGAATTATTTGGGAGGTATTGGCCACCTCGTACTTAGATGTATTATGTTTTCTATTCTTTTTTTTCTCATGGAATGAGTCTTGAGTTGTGTATCTTAGTTCTAAAGAACTTGTTTGTTGAGTATATAGCATGGTGTATTTTTCCTTTGACTTCTCATATGCATAAGTTTATTTAGGAGAACACTTTTTGAGGAGTGTAGGGGATGGTTTTGAGCAAATTCCTTGGTGATGGGAATGTTTATTGGTTTGATCTTCCTTCATTTGAGAAGCTTACATCCTTGTCTATTCATTGATTTATTGATTATATGTTTGACCTTGGGGTTTAATTGTTGATAAGCTTTCTTTGGGGTTTTGGAAATGAGGATCTTACTTCTCATAGCTTTAGCACTTGGTGATGTTGGAAGGACATAGCATGTCATATGGTTTGCAATTTCACTCTATGGTCTTATGTTTTTTCCTAGAGGTTTGTATTCATATGAAATTGGAGTCGAGGTTTGTGTGGAGCTATTGTGATCACTATGTTTGTGGTCATTTACTATTGCTGGACTTGATTGTTTTTCTTTAGTAGTAGTATGTGGGCTCTTTAATCTCTATCATTGGTAATGTGGAAAACTTGCAAGAGCTGAAGTAGATTAGAGGTGAGAGAATAAGCAGAAAAATATTTGAGGAAGTATGCTTTGTAGTATAGTAGGATGATTGTAGTTTGTTGATTATTGTGGTGTTCTTCGATATAGGTTTTGATGACATGAGCCAGACCCCTTATGTGAGTGCTGATTGGTAGACTTTGAGTTTCTTTGGTTGGCACTAGATTAGAAATTGCTTCCATAGTAAGAATTTTAGGAGGTATATGTTTCCTTGGTGGATAGTTTTCATTGGATTGTAGTATTCAGCATCCTCATGTTTTTTGCACATTAGTGTGTTTGTTACCATTGGAGATGGTAACCTTGAGTACTAGTAGGATAGTGGATTATACAAGGATGGGAGCTGCAATGTTGGCTGGATACGTTGTGAGTAGGTCTATTAGTGGTTGGGTCAATTGGATGCGAGCAACAAGCTATAGTCATTGTTTTGGCTAGTTTGGAGTACGTGGTGCATACTCTATTTTGTTTTTGGAGATTGGACTATTAGGTTGTGTTTTGGTAATGAGTCGAGGTTAGATACATTGGTGTGTTTGTGTGATAGTTAGTGTGTCATCTTGTCTTGGAATTCTTATCCTTTGCAAGTGGACATGTTGGAGGATGATATGTTTATTGTCTGAATAATGGTCACTTGCAAGATGTTGGAAATGCTTTTGTGAATCTTGTGGGCACATTGGAGTTCAGGTGGGATAGCATGGTGATAACCTTGGTGGTTCACAGATTTGTTGGATTTTTCCTTTTCCTCTTGTAAGGTGTTTGACAAGTGGGAGAATGTTTGGAAAATGTGTTCCAACTTTGCATTCCTAACGTTCAATTTTAATACTTTTCTATGCATTCACTATTTCATCTTTTGTGTATATTGTCTTCATGTGGGAGAGTTGGCATCCTATTTGGAGGTGACATGGAATTCGTCTTTAGTGGATTTTTGTCCTCACGTGAGGAGGTAGGTGTCCCGTAGTTAGGTGACAACCATGTGTTGGAATCTTATGATGTGTGTGAGGTCATTATAATAAAAGCTACATATGACCAATTCTATGATGTGTATGAGCATGTAAGAGGGAGATTACAAGAATGTGGACCAACATTGTGACATTCTATGAGGTATGTCATAAGCATCTTTCTAAAGAAGGTAAATGCCAAAAGTTGGGTGCCCAAGTTGGTGGGTTGACTGTAATGTCCCTACTAGTTAGGGATCACTGTCCTGCAAAACAAATTGTTAGAATACAACATATACATCAATTTGTCACTAAATCATCTTGCAATTTAAGATTACTTAATTAACATTAATTCTTATCTATAAAAAGGATACGATGCCATACAAAGTATGTCCTTAGGCGGCTGTGAGGCTCACCTTCTTGGAACCACTCTTGGTCCCAAGCCATCCAGGAAAACGAAGGTGAATTCAATTCCTGTCTTGGATGTAATTTCTTACATCCAAGCCATCCAGGAACCAAGGTTTTAATTTGATTCCTGTCTTGGGTGTAATTTCTTACACCCAAGCCATCCAGGAAATCGAAGGTTAATTCAATCCCTGTCTTGAGTGTAATCTCTTACACCCAAGCCATCCAAGGCAGACCATAAGTCAATTCCTTGCCTTGGGTGATGTACCTCATCACCCAAGTCCATTAGAGGGGACCGGCCAGATCCGTCTCTTCTTGGATGAACTTGTCAACCAAGCCATTCATATATGCATATAGATCATCAGTATATATATATATATATATATATATATATATATATATATATATATATACTGCCAACCAGGGATTCGCGTATCCCTCCATTAGGCTTAAGGGAATTCCCCCCCTATGGCCTTCATTATTTAATCATATTTATATTGCATTTGACAATTTTATTATTATTTCCATTTCGTAATTCACATTATTAACATATATTCTTTACTACTCCTTAATACGTATTTGTTAACATATATTTTAAATATGCCTAACTATCACATATTGTTATTAATTTCATTAATCAAACATGTTCATTCCCTAATGTGTTAATCTGTATATTGTATTCATTAATGAAGTAAATAACATTAACATGCTAATTACCTACATTCTTTGATATTAACATATTACTTATATTCCTTATTAAAATAAAGCAAATTGTAATAGCATGCTGACCCTTATATACTATTTACATATATTAACATATTATTAACATTGCGCGAAAAATACATAACACGTACCTGTTTGCACGCAGCCAAGTCTCTTTTTCTTTCCACCACTGCTGGTCCTCCTTCTTCCCTGCCCTTCTTCTTTTTACTTGTTACTTGTATCCCGTGAGGGGTTGTACCCCTTCACAGTTCCCTTCCGCATGAAGGGGTGCGGCGATGATCACAGCCCAGGCTGTGATTACAGTCGCACCTCTTGTGCGTAGGTAATCGGGGGGGGGGGGGGAGGGGGGGCATTAAATGCATTATGATACGCATAGTCTAATTTGATTTTATTTATTTATTTAATTTCATTTAGTTTTTAAAAGAATTATTAAATAATAAATAAATCACACTTGCCATATTTTAAATGTATTAAATATTGATTGACATTTAATATATATTAAATGTATTTTATTAATTTAATCATTTATTCATTTAGAACCTTATTTAATTAATCTATATATATATTGACATTTATTCAAATAATTTTACATTATGTGATACCTTAGGGGTTATCACAGTTGAATATGACAAGTTTATGACATCTTATGACAACTATTTTTAGCCTATTGGATCCATCATGGAAAAGGGGCTTTGGAATTCGAGTCATGGACTTTGGGAAGAATACTATCCTTGGTTGCCTTTTCCAAAATCATCTATGGTTTAGATTGTTGGTGTTTGCCCATTTATTTGGGCACTTGGGTTGAGATGTATGAGGAGTTTTCTCTGCAAGGTTAAGCTGCAAATTATTTCTAGAGGAGCAAGATGTAGATCTGTATGTTAACTGTGCCTGCAAGCGTATTGTAACATGTTTTTTGTTGTAGATTAATTCATTGGTTTGATGCTTTAGAGTGTGGGGTTTTTTACCTAAAATGGTTTTTCCCACATATATTGGATTTTCTTCTCTTCTATTTATTCTTCTTTCTTATTCTTAGATTTGTTAGTTTACTTGCCATTATGTTGTTGAAATTTACTTTAGATCAGAAAATTGTATCACTTTCCTCAAAGGGTTAACACAGAAATTAACTTTCCTGACTTTGTTATTTGGGCATAGCTTTGTGCACTTGTATGAAGCATTTTGTTAAGAAGCTGTATTGGAGGTGCATACTAGCTTCATATTTCCTTACAATAGAGAGCTGAAAGAAGATTGAAATTAGAGAAATCTAAAACACTTGCAGCACAATTAGTTATCGAAAATTAAAATCCAAAATCCATTTGAAATCCCAAATCATCCCAAGATATTCCAAGCAAGGGAAAGAAAAAAAAGACAGTTCCAATGTTGATTACAAAGAAAACATAATGCCAAGAATCAATTACAAACACCTTTGACAGTGGCATTGGAAAGCATGCAAATGACCATACTATCATGGGATGAAATAGTGATTGCACAGATGTTTGCACAATTTTGTTTTTCGTCCTAGAAGGATAGAGCTGAAAATTATTGAAAACAACACAGATTACAAAATGGACTTAAAAACATTAGAAAAATCCATGTAAAACACAAGTACATAGACAAACTGAAATTTTGGCATTTGGCCTAGGGAAAAGGTTAGAGCACATCTATGCAATCCATTTTTGTTCTAAAACGACAGAGCTCAAAATGATTGAAAACAACACAAACTACAAAATGTACATAAAAAATTAGAAAAATTCCACATAAATTTTTGTCAACCAAAATAGGGAAAAGGTTAGAGGATAGGCTCAAATGAGTCCTAAAAGAAAACAATGGGAATGGACACTTAAATAGATACAATTTTCAATGATAAAATTCTAGGGTATGCAGCTTTTGATATTACACTTGCCGAGTTTTTGATCTATGCATGTAAGCTGAGAATTATTGAAACAACATAAATTATAAAATGGATAGGATGGAGTAAAATGAATCCTACATGAATGGTCACTAAATGTAAAATTTGCAATGTAAAAAATGTATGATATCCAATTTTCAACATTAGACTTGGCGAGTTTTTGATCCATACATTCTTTGAGCTTGAATGTGATTTAATAAGAAGGATACTATTAGATTATATGCTTCTCTTTAGTTGCACTTTAATTGAAGGGTCAACTATATTAAGTGGAATACATAATCATAAATGTAGTCTAGCGTGGGTGCTTTTGGAGGCAAACTTTATGTTTGTATTTTGGTTTTATATGTAGACAGCTATTTAAAATGGAAGCATTGGTTTACACCTTTCATTCGAACATGTTTCTCTTCCTAACAAAGGAAATCTCCTTGACTGGTTTCACAGTAGAATTGATTCAATTTTTTTGTTACTACATATTATCATTTCAAATTATTGCCATGCTCTAAAAGCTGGAAAAATATTTATTGAAGTTAGTGTTTATTAGAGGTAATGCTAAACAATTTTTACGTCTATATGGTTCCATAAGCTTGGAGTTTATATGTAATGTGCTTAATCTTCCAAGGATGGCGCAAGATAAAAGTGTCATGATTTAAGCCAATAAGATGGTTCAGAAACTTTTCTTTTACTAATTGACTTCATGTTTTGCTTCTTGTCCCCGATTTACTTAAACTACTTGTCTAAATTGATGTTTAGGTACATTTCTAAGACAAAGGGTGCATAACTTGCACGTACATAAGATACACAAACAAATGTGCAGAGCTGTCCTAGGTTCCAATGCAAGTGAGAATGCAATAGAGAGTAAAGGGAAAGATTTTGATTTACCACCTCCTGGATGCAGTCGTTTCAAAGTGGAGCTAAGCAGACCTCTTGGTTAGAAAATTCAAGTCAATCAATTAAAATCTATGAGAAATTTTATTAATATATACTCTTTATTAGCTGAAGTAGGAAATGATGTCATTGCTTTTATAATGTAAATACAGGCCTTGTGCTAGAAGAAGACAAGGCTGGAAAAATATTTGTTGCAGAAATAGTGAAGGATGGTAATGCTGACAAAAGTGGACTTGTAGATATTGGTGATCAGTTGATAGCAACAAGTGCAATTACTTATGGAAATGTAGAAGATTACCAAGGTGTTAAAGTAAGAAAGGGTATGCAAACAGTTCGACTGAATGTGCGAGGTGAGAGATTTGAGACGGTGAGTTTTATATTTAGAATTTACCATGTACATTTTGCATATGCAAATTATTATTCCACGCACTTTTACTTGAACTTGTTCATTCTTTAATTCAATCCAATGTTACAATGCTTGGGAAAACAAGTTTGTTACTGTTTAGAAGCGTAAACTACTAATTTATTTTTCTAAAATCATTTTATCTTATGCGAATATTAAAATGGTTTATTTGCATTAAGTTACATATCAACTCACATGTTGCTTGAATTCACTATCCATCGTATTCCTTCTCATGAATTCTCTTGTAGTTGATCATCTTATTAAATGGCTAATGCATTTTTGCATCCATTGTTTTCATAAGGCCTCTTCATTTAAAGATATGTTCCACCAAATTTCCTGGACGCGAGGATGTGGGTACGGGGGGATGTGTTTTTAAGGGATGGCAGAATTTTAATGTACCCTTCTCAGTGGTGATGCATTCAGTGGTCCATTGGCCTATTCCCGAGACCCGTAGGCTATGTGGAAAGGAGAATTAGGGTTTCCAATTTTTGTGGAGTTCTGCATGAGCTTGTTAGGGTTAGTTAAGAGGGAATTCTTCAGTCCTACTTATGGTTTCTTTTTGGGTTTTCAATGAATTCCAGTGTGGCATAACATGCAATTGACTCTTTGGTGAAGTGTGAACTTACTATTTTTAGTAAGTTAGGGTTTGGTTGTTTGGATGATGCAGTTTTGTTGAGCTTTCCAAGCTCTCTCTCTGGGTGCGAAGATCATGCTTTTCGGAGCAGTATTTCATGACTTACTATTTTTAGTAAGTGGTAGTATTGGGCATTTCTATTTTTAGCAGTCTTGGACATGGTCCTGATTGAGTGCAGTTCTGTGGTCTTCATTGCTCAGCTTCATCCTGGATTTCGTGTTAATTAGCATCAGAGTTATAAGTTATTCAATTAAATATTATTTCCTTATCCTAAGGTTTAATAATTAATTATTCTATTGCTGATTAATGACATTGGGAATTGTGCATATTATGATTTATTCTAAGTTTGTTAGGCGAATTATTTGTGTGATGAAGGGGGACGCCAAAATGAATATTGAGAAGGCTTTATTTTATGTGACCAAGTTTATTTTATGCCAAAATCGTGGTCCTCTTGCTAGGCGCGATTTTTGACTAAGGGGGCGCCATGCTTGGGTCCACCATTTGAAATGAAATGTAGAGTAGAGAGGTGAATTTGGAGGGAGTTGATTTGAATTTCAGACTTGGAAATCTATATATACAGATGCTTGGCTCCTCATTTGATCATCCAGAGAAATTATAATGTTATGCTCTCGGAATGACACCATACTTCTTCGAGGGTGAAAACCTCCTAGATTTTCCTTTGCAGTTTCGAGTGTGAGACATCACTCCTAGCTGTGGTTCGATTTTGTAGACTGTTTAGTGTTCCTGTGGGCTGCGTTTGGTGTGGATTTGTAGAGTTGGTTGCTGCTGTAATTTTCAGTGCTGTTGGTTCCTGTGTGGCTGAAGCAAAGATTCGGTCCTACCTCTCTGCTTGTGCGACTTCTCTTTCTGGGTACTGGCTCTAACTGCTTCTATGCTATTGGCAATATGTTTTGTAAGTTTGCAGCCCCTAATTTGTAGTCTTTGATTTTATAATGCAAATCATACTTTTCCAGCTTAGGCGTGGGTTTTGGGAGTGCATTGGGATGCGTGCTAGGTGTTTGGGGGTGTTTAGAAGCTCATTTTCAGTTTGTTCTTAGTCTCTTTATGCCTAGTGTCAGTTTGGGTGAGTTGTGGGGTGTGTTGAGTGAGTTTGAAGAGAGTTGGAAGCATTTTATTGTGATTTTGTGTTAATGGTTTGCATTTCCAGCTTGCTGTCATAAATTACAGATTTCCAGAAGTTGGCTTTTGGGTGTGCATTTCGAAGTGTGAGTAGATTAGTTGATTTGGGTGTGATTTGGGGTGATTTGGGTGAGTTTGGAGAGAGATATGAACATTCCCTAGTTTCTTGAAGTTGTTGGTTTGCGTGTTATTTATCCTAGAACTTTATAATTACATGTTGAAGGATCTTTTGGGCATTAGTACTTGTTTGGAGATATTTATCAGCATTGTACAACATTACTTCTCTATTCTATCTCTCGATTTCTATATTATAAGGTTAAGTAGTAGTAGTACTAACCATTTATGGAGTGTTGCTTGCCCACTGCATAAGTGGAAGAGGCTGGCTTAGCCGCCTTCTTGCTCTATAATTCAATTTATGTACTTTTGTCCTCCCACCGAATAAGTGGTTGAGTGATATTGTCCTCCTGCTGAAATATGCGGTAGAGTGATAAGTTTTATGTATTGTCCTCCTGCTGAAATATGCAGTAGAGTGATAGTTTTATGTCACGTTCTCCTGCTGGAATACGTGGTAGAGTGATTGTGTTAAGTTTCTTGTTGTTTTCCTTGGCTGGTTTACCGCCAAGAAGTTTAGTTTTTATCCTGATGAATAAGTAGAAGGGGCTGGCCTGCCGCGTGTGCATTGTAATTTCAGTTTGGCTTATGGTGCTAATGATCCTCGGAACACCGTATGCTCTCACCCTCCCAGATTGGGCTCTCGGTGAACAAAAGGTGGAAGGGTTCCTTTCCAGTTGTTTGGATTATTTCTCTAAGCTTAACGGGTTACCGTGTTTGCTTTGTAAATCTCATTGAAAAATAAAATAAAAATTAAGGGGGTTTATTACAAGAATCCTTGAAACACGTTGGATGTATTCTTGTGAATAGTTAGTCTATATACCTTCACTGAAACCCCAATAAATTCCTTAAAGAATGTATTATTTAGAGTGTCAGACCTGAGGAAACGTCCCCAAGCCTGTCCCTGAGACGTCTTTGTATGAGGAAATGGGCAGAAAACCCCAGGGACGTGTCCCCATATATCATAGATTTAAAGGTTTACTTTTTGCAACCAAAGAGAAAAATATGATTTAAGGTATAGATCAAATGCTAAGATAAATTTCTCTGAAGATAAGATAAGAATAAGCAAGATTGTCAAACTAGCTATATACTTAATAGAATAAAATTTGGGTCAATCCAAAACTTTACTATGCCATCTAATGGCTTCCACATCAAACTTACGTTGTGATTGATCAATTCAAAAATTAGGCCAGCCCTTCACTTCAACATTGGATAGTATTCCAACATTTCTTATGAAGGACACAACTATCAAAATATTTGGCTGTCTTGAAAGCAAGCACCTGTCTCTTGGGAAATCTGACTTGAAAGAAACAAAGTAAACATTTTAAAAAAGACCAAGGATGTGGAATAGAGAATACAATCTCTATCTCTATAGAAGAAACTGTCAAGGTTAAAAAAACATACCAAGACTAGAGGAAACCAAAAGCAAAATATATTTTAGAGGAGGACCCTTAAGTGGTATCTTCCAATTGAGAGAGCACTTAAAGAGAGTTTTAAATGGGCTGCAAGTGGCTACCCTGCAAAAGAAGTTGCTGGAGGTGTATGCAGAAAGTACAGAGAGTTGGGTTTTACCTGTGTATGGAAATTTCATCAAATAATAAAGGAGAAGTAGAGGCACCGTCAGGTGTCCAAGCATTGCTAGGAGGAAAGTTTTCTTCCTTCAAGTGCAGAAGAGAATTCATGGATTTTATTAAAATGGTAAAGAAAAATATTCAGAATTGGATGTTGGAAGAGATTCGGATGTAAACCCATGTTACATGGATTTCGATGATAGTATTGATTTGTTTCATTTGCTCAAAGAAAATAAAAGCACAAATGGACAGCAAGCTTGTATGTTAGGTTGAAAAGAAGACTGGGCATCCAATTCCTTCTTACAGAGACAGTGAATCAGAAAGACCGGGCATCCAGAGACAGTAAATCAGGAAGACCGGGAGAGCTTTCAAAAGAATTAAGTCAGGAACATGCCCAAAACTTTGTTTATAAACTTTAGCAGTAGCTGGCTGAATTGGACCTGTTACAGAACAATCTGAAGCTCTAAGTCAGCTAATAAGAATAGAACTGAATGATTATATCAAGGCACTTCATGATTAGGCTTGAAGCATCATAAGGTGTCAGGAGAAGCTTTATTACTAATTTTTTGCTGACTTCTTAATGACAAGCTATTCCATTGGCATCAATTTTCTTTCTTCACTTGTGTCTGAAGAATCTGCCCCAGCATGGTTCAACAGATATTGTATAGAATATGCCTTTAAAATTTATAATTAGTCAGTTGCTGGCCCTTAGTAATTGCCTTGAAGTATTTCTCATGTCTACAAAAATGTAATAATTGATTGCCCCTACCATAAAAATGTCCTGCTCTATATCAATAAAAGAAAATTTAGTTTTTTGAGAAAAAAAAGGAGTGAGAGTGGTGTCATTAATAGTACTTGACTATGTAATCCTCCTTTCTTGGATCAAGTTTGTATTTCTTTTCATATATCCTATGTTATACTCTCCTCCTAATAGGGCCCACAGCACATAACCATTTTTGTCATAAATTCTATGGTGGCTTCCTCTGTTGCAACAATTTCCTTGCAGGGTCTTGTTTGCTTTATTTGTTTTTGTAAGTGAACTCCTTTGTCTGTTGTTTTCTCCGATGGGTTACCTCCCTGAATTGTCTTTTACTACTTCAGTTAATGGTGTCCTTTCTACATGCTATTAGTAGAATTATAAAGGTGTCTCAGCACAATGTACAGAGCATTTTTGGTATGGTCCATTGTTACAACTTGTACATATGCATTTTATTAATTAAAAATGCAAAGAATCTCTTGTGAAATGTTATGTACTTATGACCTCTGTTTTGTTTTGGATTAATGATGTGGTAACATTACAAGTGGATCGTTTTGGTCAATTGTCATACCTATGGCCAGAGTTTGCAAACTCTGTGAGTACTCTCTGAGTTGCCAAGTACTCTTTTTTTTTTGCTGGGCGAATTTTCTCAAGTTTGACTCTCAAAATCTTATAGATACAAAAAAAAACATGATTAAAAATGTTGACATAGGTAAAATGTTGGTTAAAATGCGTTTTTCACATGTTTTTGCTATAAAACCATGCAATTTCTCTTTCGAGATGTCAATTTTTATTTAATACATTTTGTAATTGAATTTTACAAAAACAATATGTTTCTTAAAGAGATTTTAATTTTTAGTACTTTCTAAGTTGCAGAGTTGAAAATTTTGGGCTTGCTGAGTACTCTTCGAGTCTGAGTTTGCGAACTATGCCTATGCCTTTCTTCTATGTATGAATTAGTTGGGCCAATACATCAAGAAAGAAGGAAGGAAGTAATTAAATATATTGATGTCCACAAATCACCACAAAAAAGATCAAAGGGACTAGAAAATATGGCAAGTACAATAGCAAAAGATTAGGGCAAAAAAGGACCCTTAACATGAACCAACAAAGAAAAAAATGTAAAAGTGAGAACAGCCTGAATATGGCAGTGGGCCTGAAAGAGTGTAACCCCCAAACAAGTAGAGTGAGAGAACCAAAATCCTTGGGTCAGTTTTTGGTGACCCGTTCGATATTTCCGTCTGTTAGTCAAGCCTAAGTATTTTGGAGGCCATTTGTATTGCATGTATTGATAATGAAGAAAAAAATATCTATATGTAATCGTGTGTAACGTTCTTTTTCAGGCATAATTGATTAATCTATGCATAAGTGATATTGTAGTGTTTTCTTTCCAAATACTTTAAGGTAGAATTAGGCAGTTGCATTTTTGATGCCATTGCCATTTCATTCCTACCTCACTTGTGTGAAGCTGACGTATGCTGTCATCATAAGTTGCCTATTTGAATTGCTAACCTACAGTTCTAACTTATTTGAAAAATTCAGAGCTGTTGGGATAGAAGAGCATGCCTTGGAGAAAACAAACTAGTGAAGGATTTGAGTTTTCTTTAGCACATTGCAGTCATAAGATCCAATGAGCAAGAAGATGAGGATAAGTTATTTGGTAGCAAATTTGTGACAATCTCATTTGGAATGAGATAGTCAAATCATTGACAGTAGTACCACCTGAATTTCAGAGAAGCTATATCTAGTTGGAAAATGAATTTCACGGATGTAAATAACAATTAGAAAGACAATGAACCAACAACAAACACTATGATAACTGCTTCAGACAAGAGAAAGAGGAGGATAGTCAAATACATTAATGATTTGTGTTTGCAGGCCTGGAGAGAAAAATCATTTGGAATTGTCAAGTAGAGGCTAAATAGGTGGCTTGTGGTGCATGAACATGACTAAAGGAAATGGGTGCTACAAAAAATAGAGGCAGCACAAAGTTGAGAGGGAGGGAAATTGTTCTCAAGGAAGAGAATCCCATGGTGACAGATTGCCAAGCAGATGAATCAGATTGTGAGTTAATTAGTTGTCTAGAGATAAGTGATAATGTTATCATTGTGTGGTTTCAGCTAGATGATAAACATCCAAGACCAAGTTTAGATTTGGATGAGAAAGCTGCAAGGAGCACTCAACCCTTGGAAAATGGAGTATAAGATTTTGGGACTAATGGTCTTCTAGGGAGAACTCCAATACAGGAACAACCTACACTTTTCTACCAATGGTAGAGGATTATTCTTGGGTGTCACATATCTAGGGACCTAATTTCTATAGCTTCTGCTGTTTTTGCATAGTTTAAAGTGCTTGGAAATCTTCCTCCAAAATGCTGTGATTAGATTACTGCACTTGAATAGTCTCTTTTTTGTACTCCTTGCTGGCTTGAGCTTTTGATGAATATTTATTGTAACCCATTGTATTTTCTATTCTAATGGTATTTTGTATCATCATGTAATGTCCCTACTAGTTAGAGATCACTGTCCTGCAAAACAGATTGTTAGAATACAACATATAAATATATATATAAACCATTTTTAACTTGCAATCTATCTTTAATACTTAATTAACATAATCATAATTTTCATCTAATAAAAAGGATACGAATACCATACGAAAGTATGTCCTTAGGCGGCCGTGAAGCTCGCCTTCTTGGAACACACGTTGGTCCCAAGCCCTCCAGGAAATTGAAGATGAGTTCGAATCCTGTCTTGGGTGTAACCTCTTACACCCAAGCCATCCAAGGAAGACCCTTGTCTATTCCTTGCCTTGGGTGATGCCTCCATCATCCAAGTCCTCAGAGGGGACCGGCCAGATCCGTCTCTTCTTGGTTGAGTTTAATCAACCAAGCCATACATATGCATATCAATGTTCAGTATATACTGCCCTAGGGATTATCATAACCCCTCCTTAGACTAAGGGAGTTTCCTCCCTATAGCCTCCATCATGTGAATACATTTACATTACATTTTTGCTTCCTTATTACTATTTCCCTAAATCATAACCATATGTACAAAGTCCTGAATTCACATGTACTATATACTTGTAAAATGTTCATTGCCATTACCCATATGTATTTCTTAACATGCATTTCTACTATCCTGATTTGTATTCGTTATTTATGTACATAAACATTCCTTAATATTTAAGCACCCTTCCTTACATATGCCTACGGTAAGTTCCTATTTAACTCTACTAAATTATTCCTATATTCATCTATATATATACTACATGTCATTGCCTATTTTAATACATCTATATTTGTTTATACATTAATCCCTCCCTATATCCATTGATATATTTATACGAACTATCATTGCCTATTTATACCTTTATATTCATTAATAGGTGTGTGTTAATCCATTCCTATATTCCTTATTTACAGATTAATTATTATTACCTACTCGAATACATGTTCGCAGACCTCTTACTTGTCTGTCTGCGGCGTCTCTTTTTCTTCTCCTCCGTATCTTCCTTACTTTTCCCCAACGAATTTAGTTGGGTTTTATACCCGTAGAAGGGATTGGGTTGTGTCCCTCCATGGGCACCCTCCGTGGGAAGGGATGTGACGGCCCGCAGCTTAAGCTGCAGCTACCGTCACACCACTTCCCTTTCGAAGGAAGGGGCGTGACGGTAGTCGCAGCCTGGGCTGCGTCTTCCCATCCCACCTCTTCCCGCGGGGGGGGGGGGGGGGGGGGGGTTCCTTCATATTACTTTAAAAAGATTCCTATTTATATTTTAATAATTACGTTGACTATCAATATACTCAAACATATTAAATTAATTGAGTAAATATAATTAATTAATTCTTTCCTAATGATTACATTGACTATTAATTATTAGATATCAATATACTTCAACATATTAATTAAGTTAATTTAATTGAATATAAATATAATTAATTAATTCTTTCCTAATGATTTATTAGTATTACTTCCTCAATAGTGTATTTCATTTAATAATTGATTTTGTATTTATTTATGTTAAAAGGCTTACATCATCTGATGCGGTGGGGATATCACACATCATTCCTCCGCTGTTTTCCGGCAGTCCTCATGCCAAATTAGGGATTTTGCATATGTAACTGATATATGTGTAAAGTAATTTCTCTCTATCTAAAAAATTAAAATACCACTTTACAAGAAGCTTTATGTCTATAATGTGTAAACAAATGTACAATGTTTGTTAGCGAATCTCTTCATATGTGTTCCATCAATTGCTCTATTTGTTCAACAAAACAATCATTGGAAAAGTTAGCTAATGTCTAATTCTATTAGAAAAGTTAAAAGTTAAGATAGTAGTGTGATTTGAAAAACACCATGTCAGAGTGGACCAAATTTGCAGAGCCAAATTATGAAAGTCCCCTATAAGGGGGTTCTAGATTATTTCTTTTCATTATTATTGTCTTGCTGTCCTGGCATGAAAATATTGTCAGTTATTTCGCCTATAAAGATTTATCATGAGTACATTTCCAAGGATTAGCAGGGAAAAATAAATAATAAGAAAATTTAATTGGATGAATAATTTTTTGCACACAATGGGCCTTGAACAAATTTTACATAGATGCAACAAGGGAAGAATTTTGTATATTCTGCATGAAGCCCATGAAGGATCCAAGAAAGGTCTTGTTGGCAAGGCTCCAATGCCTGACTCTATTTTAGGAAACAAAGGAATAGCTGGTGGCATCTGATATGTGTTAGCCCACATGAATGCCTGTAAAGATGCCTTCTATGTTAATCTTTTTGGTGCAGCCCATGAGCCATTCCAATGATGAGGTTAGATTTCATCGATTCCATAAATAAACAAATGTTGTTAAGGATGGGCAGATACATTGTGATTGCTACAAAAATGTCTTGCAAAATGGGCTGAAGCAACAGTCGGCCTTGAGAATTCAACAATATTATGGTTAGAATTTCCTTTGAAAAGTGCAATACTAGATTTTCCATTCCTTAGCACTATATCGGTGATAAAGGATGCCATTTTATTAATGAGATTATTCATTATCTTCCCAGCAAATTCAAACCTTTATGTTCTTTTTCAAGTTTTTACTATCTATGGGTGGAGTGGATACCATGAATAATGTTCTAGTCTTTTTGTTCTAACTTCTAAGCATCATATGCCATTTAAGTAGCGTTCCACAAGGACATGTCCCCTCTCCCCAACTCCTACCATTTATGAGATGAGAACATCCTTCAGATGTAGGGACTTTGTGATAATATACCCCCACCATGCTACTACCATTGCTAGTAGACATGAGATGTCCTTTGGACATCTCCCTCAAAGAGGCAGCATTTTCAAGGCATCCCAGTAATTTGGAGACTTCAAGTAAATGTTAAGACATCCTTTGGACCCTGTGATGTCCCCTCCTAGATCGTTATATATATCCTAAATGAAGTAATTATTATTATTAATTAATATAATAATAACAGCGAATTACTATTTTAAATTTATTTATTTATTAAATGTATTATTTAATTAATGTCTATTAATATTCATTACTAATAATATTCCTGAAATATTCAAATAAAAATAAATAATAAAACTATAATAATATAAATAAATAAATAAGTAACAATAAATATAATATTTATTAAGACAACTAAAATGGAAGGAATCTGAACATAGACAGCGTCCAAGATAATCAAAAGCGATTAATGAACATTGGATCAACATCCAAATTAATACGTCTCCACAATAACATTAAGGATTAATTAGAGTTAATGGCACTAAACTAAAGGAGCGATTTATCTTTGAAGAGGGATATGAATTGTAAAAGGGACACGTCTCTTTTCCATCAGCCACTAGTTTGGGGGAAAGTCACAACCTTTCAACCCCAATGAAGAAGTATTAATGAACCACACCAAGCGATGGCCGAGGGGGGGAGGATTCACGAATCAGTCGCAGCATCGGAGGTAAAAGAACATGAAATAGAACGCCCAGGTAAGTTATGCTAAACTCTAACCAAATGAAATATTAATGGCACAGAAGGATGATATTGAATCAAACATAAGAAATAATAATCAGTCATATTATATCAAGAATATATATGTATATATATATTCCTCACCAATAACTTCATAAAATACGTGGTATATATTAACATGTCACACTAGATCTATAACAGCAATGCACAGAGATGTGTTTAATACGTATGCTTAATATATAGGAAGTCTAATAAGGATTGAATACAAAATATCGAGTAATATTAATATAGACTGCAACACGTATGACAGTCATTCTTAATTTCTTAAATAGTGGCAGATCAGATCTGACGCATGGTCAGATCTGTCTGTCCTTACCCCACAAGATATAATTATTGCTTTTTAGGTAGGGATGGTATTATTAATTTATATATTTGTTAATTAGAAGATACATAAATATTGGATAAGATAATCCAACTCCTTTATTTATACTCAGGTCTGAAAGGATAATAGATTTATCTATATAATAATTGTTAGTAAGATTCTCCAGATCATATCAGAAATGTCATTAAGTTATTGGCAGTATTGGTGGCATGCACGGTGATGTGTTCAATATGATGAGTAAGATTGGAAGCCTGATAACATTCCTATGCAGAATTTAATAGTAATATAAATCTAGATAATAATAATAATAATAATAATAATAATAATAATAATAATAATATAATTATAATTATTATGATGTTTTACAAAGTTCTGCATCTGCAGTAATATAATGATAATATCTGAGAATAAATAATGTATATAAAACTATATGTATATTAATAATAAATATTAGTATATAAATCAGATGGATTGTTTAAGATTATGTCAGGAAGAAGCCTATGTTCTTGTTATCACTGATTGGATTCATGTTAAAGATAGTTTTGTCTCCTAATCAATTTAGTTTAAGCCAAAGTATGTCGGGATAGACTAGTGATGTCTGCGGTTCACAAAGGATATATATGTGTGTGGACGTGTGTGCCACACACACACATATATAGTAATAAATATTTTATTACATGTTAATGAATAGTTCTAGATATATGTTAATGAATATTCGTGAATATACGTTAATGAATAGTCATGAATATATGTTAATTTTTAGATGTTAATAAATTTTCTTGAGAACATGTTAATGAATATTTTCTGAATATATGTTACCGAATACATGTTAATATAGGAATATGTAAATGTAGATTATGGAATGAAAATGGTAATGAACTATATAATGTAATTTGAATGATGTGGCTATATGATGGAGGCTATTGGGAAGAAATTCCCTTAGTCTAATGTAGGGGTTATGGTAATCCCTGGTAGGCAGTATATACTGAATATCTATATGCATATATGTTATGGCTTGATTGACAAAGTTCATCCAAGAAGAGACGGATCTGGCCGGTCCTCTCTGGTAGACTTGGATGATGAAATGCATCATCCAAGGCAAGGAGTTGATCATATATGATGGTCTTCCTTGGTATGGCTTGGTTGTAAGAAATTACATCCAAGACTGGAATTGAATTAACCTTCGATTTCCTGGATGGCTTGGGTGTAAGCAATTACATCCAACACAAGAATCGAATTAACCTTCGATTTCCTGCATGGCTTGGGTGTAAGAAATTATATCCAAGACAGGAGTCGAATTAACCTTCGATTTCCTGGATGGCTTGGAACCAAGATGGGTTCCAAGAAAGCGAGCTTCATAGCCGCCTAAGGACATGTCCCAGTGCTGCACTCGTATCCTTTTTAAGAATAGAAATTAGTGTTAATTAAGTAATTGAGCTTTAATTGCAAATTAGATTAGTTATGTATATATTTATTGTTGTGTTCTAACAATCTGTTTTGCAGGACAATGATCTCTAACTAGTAGGGACATTACAGACCCTTAGTGGACTTGTTGGTGTCCCTCAAATACACTAGAAATGGTCAACCAACCCTTGGATCAAACAATTGAAAAAAGTGACATTTTAAGAAAATTAAGCATTTTTTTTGAAATTTGGGCCACTAAAACTAATCTTGATAGTCTAATGGGCCCCATCCATACCCTCAACACTTAGAAACTATATAAAAAGTAAAACACCATAGCACTCATCATTTAGATTGGTCAAATTCTTCAACTTAATTGTAAGTTCTTTGAAGAATGAAGCTTTGGTTTGAAACAATGAGGACTTGGTGTTGGAGAAAACATGGTGATAAAATTATGAAAATGTCTATACCCCGAACAATTTCCATCCCCAAATCTAGGCCCTTGGTCTCTCCATCCTTGAAATTTAGCTACCCCACCCCCACCTACACTCTCACACCCTATTGAGACTTTGTGGAACAATGCATTTAAGGTATAACTAGGATGTATTTTTTAAAATAATTTAGTGGGGGTTCTATTGGGCTCCCCAGCCTTGAATTGTGAGGCTTTTTTCATGGGAATCGATACAATTCATTTGTGGGGATACTACTAGAAAAATAATGTTGTACTAGTGGGGGATACTTTTGTAGTTATAATTCAAACTCCTATACTTCCTATAGGACTATCACACCTCCAACTCTTTGTCTTTGCACTTTGCTAGCTTGAACACCTCACCTCTTTTCTCCTCCTACAAGGAAATCACTCACCTTTTTCCTCTTATGCTTCTTCAACTTGAATTTTGACCTCTTGTCTCCTCCTGTAGAGAAACCAATTCTCCTCTTCCATCTCGCTATCCTCTTTCTGCCACTCTCTAGCTTGAATGCTTCTCCTTGATGCTCCACCAAATTCAGTAGTAGGACTATTGCCACCTACTACTAAAGCAAGACTATTGCTTCAACATGCTAATTGCCACTAATATGTCAATTGAGGAGAATTGAACCTTGGTCTCCAATATGGGAACCAAGTGGCCCTACCACTTGATACCAACCCCTTTGACTATGTAACCAGAAATGTTACCAATCGTTGTGTAGTCTTGTTGAACAACTTTCAAGTTGCATCAGTCACAATCTCTTCCAATTAATTTCTAGGTAGGATTGTTTGCATCAATAGAGTTCTTTGTATTTTGCTTGAGAGTTGCAGTAGAAAATAAGTTTGTGATCATTAGAACTTACAATGGTGCCTTGTAGAGCTAACAAAGTTTAATGAGAAAAAAGTGAAACCATAATCGATAACTAAAGTATCTCAAGGAAGATAGAAGATAAAAATATCTAGCATTGGCATGATAGAAATTTGAGGGATACACTTTAAGCTAGAACCCCTAGTATTTAAATATGGTGGAAAAAAATTCAACTTGACAAATTCAAGATATTGTGGCCAAGACCTTTTGGAGTCCCCACTAAAGGTCTTGACTCATAGTGTTGTATTAGTAGAGACCCTAGATGGCACCATGTAGGGTACACTTAGTGGGTTTTGATTAAAACTTTATAAAGCTACATTTCTTATTAATTGATGATGATTTTCTAAAAATTTATTAGGAAGCAAGAATTATGCAAGAAGAGAAGTGCTCCACATGCACTCATACGCTTGAGGGCTTATATTGTTGTGGCTAAGAAAATAATAATAAAGTAAAGTGTAGTGCACTCCATATTTCAGTAATCCCACAAATCTCATTTTGGCCCCTTAGTACCACTAAATAATTGTCAATAAGGAGCCATCCATTTTAGAAATGGGTGTGTAGATAACATATTTGATATGCTAAGCTTTTAGGACTTGTACATATGCATATTTATTGAATGAAACCATTTATCTAATAAAGTAATTGATCAATTGAGATGTTATGTACTCGTGATCCTTTTTGGTAAAGTTAGGACTACACTATTGTGGTTAACCATTGTAATTGTTATGTTCTTCCTTGTTAGTTGAGTCAATATACTATGTAATGTCCCCTAATTGGGGTATACCTGATTTTGCCCAAGGTAACAATTCCACAACATAATTTATTTACAAATAGTTTTCTATAATTACATCATATAATAGCTATCGAACTTTTTAAATAGTAAATAAGCATTTAAATTGAATAACATCATCTATTTGGATCTAATCTATAGTTTCATTTCCAATAATCAATCATAGTAGGGGCTCGATAGAAAAGCACGATAGGGCACCCCGGAAAACATTTGCTGCAACTAAGCCCAAGGGGGTGGTATAGCACTCCTTGACCCACAAGTGGCAGGAACTCCCGTCCATCTAATATGTGGTGGTCTACTTAGATTGGGGAACCCATCTATTGCCTCTCCCAGTTGTGTCTCCTTACTAACCTGTACATGATTGCTTCTATTCTTTAGTTTCACTTCTACCAACCATCTATCGTAGGGATTGGAGAGGAAAGCACAATAAGGTGCTTGGAAAACATTTGCCGCAACTAAGCCGAAGGGCATGGTATAACACCCCTTGGCCCACAAGTGGTAGGAACTCCCATCCATCCAACATGGGGTGGTCTACTTAGATTGTCCCTCCCATCTTTTTTCTCTCCCAATTGTGTTTCCTTGCCAATCCATGCATGATTACTTGTAGGAACATAAGTAGATTAAATCAATAATTATAAGAGTCTAGATAGATTATCAATTCCCATTATGAACTAGATAAAAAATACGTAAGATCTTATATGTTAAACAATATAATCACATTGCATACCACAACACTTGGTATATCACAAGACTGCTGTTTTTTGAATGTAGATTACTTATACAAGATCTGATCTCCTTCGATTTAATGGACAATTCTCTTGATTGATCCTTCATTAATGATCTTAGTCTGATGCCCTTATTCCTCCCTACTCGATCCTCTTTTTGTATATCCTCAAGCCTCCATGAAGAGAGGCATCTCTTTGAAGAGTGGCAACCCTTTCAAAGGACATCACCTTTAGTTTATAATTCCTCCCTGCCTTGGGATTTGCACCCAAGGAGGCATCCTTGGTGCACTTGATTCCTGGAGGAGGAATTTTGGACAAAGGACAATTCCTCATGTGATTTGCGCCCAGGGAGGGATTCCTGGTGCACTTGAGGGGTGGAGGAGGAATTTCGAACAAAAGGATAAATCCTCTTCTTGGGATTTGCACCTGTTGTGACGTATTCACACATCGCCCCATTGCAAATGGGGACCCCTTCTTTTTGCCTTTTGGGGTTTTCTTTCTTGGTCTTTTAGGGTTTTGTCTGTTAGCCTTTGCAGGATGAGTGCTGTTGAGGGGATCGTTGGATTGCAAGCTTTGCTTGAGCCAGGGTGAGTCCACAGGGCCTCAGAATTAGGGTTTCTTTGAGAGTCTTCCTTAGGGCCTGGTTTTGATCTTGTTGCTAATTGTGTCTTGCTTTGTGAGTGAGTATCATCCTTGAAGGTCTGAGTTAGGTCGAGTTGGTGAGTGATGAAGTCTGGAATGTCATCCTGATCTTCAAATGCCCTGAAATTTGGCTAAGTCTGGAATGTCTTGATCCTGAAATTTGACTAAGTCTGGAAAACTGAAGAATCCTCCAAGAACTAGATTTTGCAATATAACTCCTGGAGGTCCGAAACCACTCTCAAACATCCTGAAAGTATATATGGAATATAACTTAAACTTATACTTAAATGTTATATTCCATAACTTGATCTTGACGGAGAGACCAAAATGTCAAATTTCGCTCCTGACCCTTCCAAAGGGTCCAAAGCGAATTTCGCTCCTGACCCTTCCAAAGGGTCTACAGCGAAATTCTCCATAAGACATTCTACTTTGACCAAAACCTAGAACTAATGCATTCCCAGGCTTGAATGAAGGAAAAAACGCTTGTTTGAATGAAGAAATGTGAAAATGAAGTCAGGATCTTGGCCAAGATTAGGAATTTCGCTCCTGACCCTTCCAAAGGGTCCAGAGCGAAATTCATCATGAACCTTATTTGTTGCCTTGAGTGGACTAGAAACCTTGTTCCTAATGTGGATGATGATCTAATTTTGCCTTGTGAAGTGGTTTGAAGCTTGAAAAATGAGCAATTTAGCCAGGAATGAGATTTTCGCTCCTGACCCTTCCAAAGGGTCCAGAGCGAAAATCTTCCCAAAGCACATTTCATCTTAAGTTTGGCTAATCTTTAACTTGCAGGGTACCTTGGAAGGAAGCTGGGACATTCTTATTGCCTTTGAGGATTTGGAAGCTTGTGAATGAAAAATTTTGGACAGGAAGAGAAATTTCGCTCCTGACCCTTCCAAAGGGTCCAGAGCGAAATTCCCAAAGGCTCTTATTTTGCATTGAAGAGGGTCAAGTTTTTTGACATGGATGGAAGAAGAATAACTTGCTTTTGCCTCTTGAGGTTGTTTTGAATTGAAAAAATGAAGGATTTAGCCCAAATGGAGAATTTCGCTCCTGACCCTTCCAAAGGGTCCAGAGCAAAAATCTCTATAAGAGACATTTCTTGCTTGGTTTGGTCAAATTGAGGTGTCCAAGACATGATGAAAGGAAGAATGAACATATTGAAATCCTTGGGCATGTTTAGAAGTTGTGAAAATGAAGGATTCTGGCCAGGAAAGGAAATTTCGCTCCTGACCCTTCCAAAGGGTCCAGAGCGAAATTCCTTGTAAACCTATTTTTAGCCTTTCTTGGACATGAAAATTTATTCCTAGCACAATGAAACATGAAATCCTACCTTGCAAAGACGTTTCAAGTTGGAAAAATGAAGATTTTTGGTCAAGATTGAGATTTTCGCTCCTGACCCTTCCAAAGGGTCCAGGGCGAATTTTCTCAAAAACACTCTTTGCTATCAAGTTTTCCTAGGTCAAGTGTGGGATAAGGTAAAACCAAGAAGGAATTGCCCCTGGGAGTGACTTGAAGTGCTAAGAAATCATTGAAAAGTGAAGGAATTGAGCCTAAGAGAGATTTTCGCTCCTGACCCTTCCAAAGGGTCCAGAGCGAAAATCCTAAAAACTATCCTTTCTTCCAAATTTTGGACAAAACTAAGCTTAGACATGGGTATGAGAAGGCATTTGGATTGCCTTAGAGTGGAATTGGGCTGCCAAGAATGCAAGTTTTGAAGCCAAGAGAGAATTTCGCTCCTAACCCTTCCAAAGGGTCCAGAGCGAAATTTCCAAATTCTACTTTTTCCTTGCAAATTTAAGACAAGATTTTTCTATTCATGACTTGGATGGGAGTGAGGCGGGATGTTCCATGCCTTGGAAATGATTCAAAGATGAAAGGATGAAGGAATTGCCCGAAAATAGAAAAATCGCTCTTGACCCTTCTAGAGGGTCCAGGGCGAAAATCCTAAAACTAACATGTTCCTTTCAAGTTTGTGCTAAGGCAAGACTAGACCAAGGTGGAAAAGGCCTTTCAGACCATTGGTGATTAGATGTTTGTTTCAAAATTTGATAATTCTAGGTTAGAGAAGGAAAATCGCTCCTGACCCTTCCAGAGGGTCCAGGGCGAAAATCTCAAAATCCCCTATTTTGCCTTACAGGAACAAACCAAGCTTGGATGGAGTGAATGAAGAAGACCATTGCCTAGCCTTGAGGGGTGGATTCAAGACAAAATGATGAAGGAGTAAGCCTAAACAAGAAAAATCGCTCCTGACCCTTCCAAAGGGTCCAGGGCGAAAAACCCTAAAATCACCTTTTTCTCCCGAATTTGAGTGAGACTAAGCCTAGACTAAAGTGAAAGAAGCCATTTAGAATTCCTTGGAAAGATTTGGATTTTCAAAAAATGAGAATTTTGAGCTCAGGAGAGAATTTCGCTCCTGACCCTTCCAAAGGGTCCAGAGCGAAATTCCCAAAAAAGCATTATTTCCTTCAAAATATTGATGAGTCAACTCAGTGATTGAGATGAATATACCCTGGAGATTGCCTTGAAGGAGGTTAATGATCAAGCTAAGGTAAATTGTGACCTAAAAAGAGAAAATCGCTCCTGACCCTTCCAAAGGGTCCAGGGCGAAATTTACATTTTCACCTAATTTCCTCATGTGAAATGATAAAAGTTTGAAATGCAAGACTTTGATTAGGTCAAAACAAACATAAGCTTGCCCTCTGGAAGATTTTGGAGTCAAGAAAACAAGGTATTCAAGTCCTAATTTGAAAAATCGCTCCTGACCCTTCCAAAGGGTCCAGGGCGAAATCATCAAAAAGCCTATCATTCAACCTTGTTAGAGTGAGTCAAGGGTAAATTGCAAGATTGTGAAGACAAGGGCATGGGAATTTACAAATCTAGGTTGTGAAAATTTTGACTCATGAAGTAAACAAGCCTGGATGTGAGGTTCAAACAAGTCTTGAAATAATTTAGGCCTTCATCACTTTGGATATTTCAATTCCTAAGGAGCAAAGAGCCTTCATTAAGCCTTGATCAAACCTTAATATTCCTCAATTTTCACTAAATTTGCCAAATTCAAGACATTTGGGGAGGCTAAAGCAAGTTCGCATGAATTAAGGCATTTGCAATTGAATTAATTAGTTTTCAAGCCTTAAAATAAATATAAAATTCACCTTGGAAGCCTTGTATTTAATTTTAAAATTAAAAAAAATTAAGGTGAGCGCTCAAGCCTTTTATTTTGTCTTTTTAGGCAAGTCGGCCTCCTTTTAAGTGGGATTTTATTTTATTTTATTGCTAATTGACCTAAGTCGGCCTCATGAGGAATTAGGGTGAGCGCCCTATATAAGGGAGGTGTATTGTGGACAAAATGCAAATCATTCATTCATTATTCACATGCGAATTTGAGGAGCAGATTAGAGGAGCGAATTATTTTAAGTTGGAGGCTAATTTCCAGAATTTGCTAAGTGTTTGGAGGCTGGTGGAAAGCGAAGATCTTTTGAAGGCTGATTGAGGCATAATTCATCCAAAGGAAGACCAGAAATTCAGTCCTTATCTAGCGAATTTTGATCTCCTTTTCTTTATTTTCCAAGGTTGATAGTTAAGCTTTCAAAGGAGAGGTATGAAGAATCAATTTTTTTTAAAGTTCTTATTCAAGACTTATTTTGATTTCATAGCAATCTTGTAAAATTCAAGTCTTGTAAAATCTGATTTCATTCATAATTAATTTGAAAGTTTATAATTCTTGGATTTATCATGTCATTTTCAAATTAATGTCTAAATTATTCCCTTGAAAGGTCTTAGATCCTATGCTTTAAGATATTATACTCAAAGACTAACTTTAATCTTTTGTGTAGGCATCAAATGACGACCCCAAAGCCAGAGGATCAACTACTTGGCAGACTCTCATCAAAGAAGATCAAGCCAGGACAAGGACGATCTCCTCCAGTCCAACATCATTAACGACGACCTCCTCCAATCCAGTTTCATTAAGGACGACCTTCTCCATCTATCTTCCAGTCCAGCATTTGAAGGAAAGCATCACCAAATTGAGCATCAACCAAGTGTTAGACAAGGTGGCATCCCAGTCATCACTCCTCCAGTCGGGTTGGTCCACCTCAGCATGTTCAGATTCAGTGTACCTGACTCATTAAAGATGGCACAAACTTCGATGTACCTACCCCGGCTATCCATTGGTTGAATATTCCAGAGAAGACGTCCAAATAATGCAATTATTTCATTGGTCAGAATTAAGTTTGTTATAACAAACCCTAATTAGGGTTTTGATTGTAAAATCTCGGCCATTGATCTCAAGTTGATCTAAGCCATTGAATTGTATTGGGGCGCTATATAAGCCCTGGCTCCTCATTTGTAAAGGCTAATAGTTAGTCAGTAGTTAGAAGGTGAATAGTTAGAAATAGTGAATAGTCAGTTGATAGAATAGCAATTAAAGTAGAATAGAGAGAGAAGGCAAAGATTGTTGCCAAGATGTTGTTGTAAAAGACTTGTAAAACTTCATTGAAGAAATGGTGAAATCTATGGGTCGATTCAACAATTTACATGGTCTCTATACTTCTCATATTTGATTTCATTTTATTAGATGAGTGGAAGAAATGTGTTTGATTGATGGTGAAATTCGTATATCCATACTACTAGCAGTTTGTTGATTGCAGACTTGCCTTGTGTAGTCAACTGGAATCATTCAGCTTAAGCTTAACTTCAATCGTCGCTTCTTCACTGATATGCATCAGCCTGATGGTGTCTATGCCTGTAGCGATGATCTGAACATCATAAAGCTTTCCTCTGAAGATCGCACTAACCTTGTGGAGATGGTCCTGGGATGTCAAAACAAGACTTAGTTAGAATTTCATCAAAAATCATTCAATGCTCCTACATTCTTAGTGTCAGAATTAGATCCTTTCCTCGCCCTCATCCTTTTCCTTTTTTTTCAAAATCTAGGCTAGTGAAATCCTGTGTTCCAGCAATGTTCAAAGCAAATCAGACATTTAGTCATCAAGTGTAAGTCCCCTTGTGATTCCAGCATAATCACATCATACCACAAAGAGCTTATCCACGAGTAGAGAACCTACATACAAGAACCTTGGAGTTGCCTCAACTGATCCTTCGGCGAGATCTTCAACAGTCGGGAAACTTTGCTCAAGAGAGGATAAGGTACCTTTAGGTATTTTATTCTGTGTTCGCATGTGCATAAAAAACACATGAACAGCACCCAAGAACAGATTTTGTTGTGCTCAATCCTTCCAAGGAGGATTTCCAGATAGCCAAAATTCAATCATTTGCTTCTTCATTTACTTTTCCGGATTCAGAACTAGATGCTTTGGTTCTTTTTGCAAGCAATGCTTCACTTGTTGCTAAGGATAGACCTTCCAAAAATAGAATTACTAAAATAGTAAGTTCTTGCAAACACAAAATTAGGGCAAATGGGGACAAAATGAAACTTACTAAAAATAGACACTGCTAAAATAGTAAGTTTTATTAAACTCAAAATTAGGCCAATTGGGGCCAAAATGAAACTTACTAAAAATAGTAAGTTCATGACAAACGCCCAAATTTCACTAGTAGACTCTTTGAAAGATTTCCTTTTCTACACTTAGCCCAAATTTCATTATGCCCAAGGATACTGACTTCCTAAGTCTATAGGACAAAAACCCTAAAATAGACAATGCTTGCTTCTAGACAGCCAAAATTTATCAATACTCATCCAAATGCTAGGGAATTTGAGGAAATTATTGACAGACTACCCAAACGCTCACAACCAAAAGGCCAAGTGGACAAAAAAGTAACAGGGTCCTATTTGGAATGGGGTGATGTGTGATTAGGTCACAACAGGTCTAAGAGTGTTGATTGTGTTGTTCATATTTTGAAGGGTTTGTAGGAGTTGTTGTGTTGTCTTCTCATTTTGCTCCATGAGAGCTTGAGTTGTTCGTTCGGTGTGCTCCTTGAAAGCCCTCAATTGATTTCCCAATCGTTCACTCATTGTATTGTTTTGAATAGAGTTTTTGCTTGTTGCAAGTTTCCTCTTTTCTCTCTCATGCCCTTTGAGTTCTTCTGCTTGCTTTCATATAATTTTCCTCTTGATCCTTAAGCTGGTAGGATCAAAGATCAGATACTAATTGTAATGCCCCCTTAATTGGGTTATACCTGATTTTTGCCCAAAGTAACAATTCCATGTAATGTCCCCTTCTCGTTGATGACCTCCCAGTTGTCCATTAGCCTATTCCTGAGACCCGTAGGCTAGGTGGAATGAAGAATGAGGGGTCCAACATTGATGAGGCGAGGACTTACTATTTTTAGTAAGTCAGGGAATGGCTATTTTGGGGATACTGTCCTACTGAGCTCTCCATGCTCTGTAACT
Organism: Cryptomeria japonica; assembly: GCF_030272615.1. Lineage (NCBI taxonomy): Eukaryota > Viridiplantae > Streptophyta > Pinopsida > Cupressales > Cupressaceae > Cryptomeria > Cryptomeria japonica. The sequence goes on from NC_081413.1 coordinate 212,863,973, forward strand.
GGGCGTGAAGATCATGCTTTTCGGAGCATTAGTTCTTGACTTACTATTTTTAGTAAGTGGCAGTGTGGCATAATTCTATTTCTGGCAGTGGACATGGTCCTGATCCTGTAGCAGTTCAGTGGTCTTCCTGGCTCAGTTTCATCCTAGTTTTGACAGTAATCAATATGGGAATCATATGTGACACAATTAAATATTATTTCCTTATCCTAAGGTTTAATATTTAATTAATCTGATTAATTGCTACTGATTTATTGTATTTGGGATTAATGTCTAATATCTCTTAAGTGCCTGGCGAAATTTATGTTTAATAAGGGGATGTCGAAATTATTAAGAGATATATTATTTCATTTTTATCTCTAATGTTTGCTAAGTGGAATATCGTGGTCCTTGCTTTATGGCGTGAGGATTGACTCGTGAAGATGGCACCACTCTTGGGGTCCACGTGAGGTGGAATGAAATGCAAATGAAAGAAGTTGAGTTTGAAGCAATTTGCATTTGGATTTGATGGTGTGAAGTTATAAATAAGAGCCTTGGGCTCCCATTCTGGATCATCTTGAAAATTTGTAATGTTATGCTGCCGGTTTGGCGACAAAACTTGAGGCTTCGGAGCGCGTCTCCCTAGTGCTTCCCAGTTTCGTACTTGAAACATAGTACCTAGCTGTGTGCTGTTATCTTCTACATTCTCAGAGCATGTCATAGTCATATTTGGTGTTGGGACGATTTTGGTGACTTGCTGGTTTGCCTGTGGCTGAAGTGCATTTTCGATCACACCTCTCTGCTGAAGCGACTAACCGTTATGGGTATTGGCTCTTTCATCCTTCCCAGTAATGGCGATATACTTTGTAAGTTTGTGGCATTTTTAATTGAGTTTTGAATTTCCTAAACCAAATCGAAATTCTTAGGCTAGGCGTGGTTTTCTGTTTTGCATTGGGATGCATGCAAAATCAATAAAGGGAGTATGGTATCATGGTTTGGGTTGGTTGTCATTGCAGTTAATCTAGTGTGGGTTTGGGATTGATTTGGTGTGATTTGGATGTGTATTGAGAGAGTTGTGAGCTTTTTAGAGTTTTCTGAGGCTACTGGTTTTGCAATTCCAGCCTGTAGATTGGTTATTAGTAGAAATTCATGTTCTTATTGGGATAATCTGCATTACTCTCTTTCTCATATCTCTATTTTTGTAAGGTTAAGTAGTAGTACTACTAACCAGTTCTGTTTTGTAATTCTCATCCCGCTGAAAAGTGGAAGAGGCTGGCTTGCCGCCTATTATCAAGCAAAATTGTAATTCCAGTCCTCCCACTGCATAAGTGGTCGAGTGATATCTATGTGTAATGGTCCTCCCGTTGCATAAGCGGTCGAGTTGAGGTTGTTATGTAATTGCAGTCCTCCCGCTGAAATATTGCGGTTGAGTGATTCGTATTTTTGTGTATCCCACTTGGCTGGTTCACTGCCAAGTTTTCTTGCTTTCCCACTGGATAAGCGGAAGGGGCTGGCTTGCTGCCCAAGCATTGCTTTGTTTTCAGTTAATTAAGCAAATGATCCCCTCAACACCGTATGCTCTCACCTTCCCACATTGGGCACTTGGTGATCAGAAAGTGGAAGGGTTACTTTCCCAGCATGTTTCAGTTTATGATTTCTAACCTTAACGGGTTAACTTCTTGTTGATGGTTATTGTTGGCCTTGAAAAAAAAAAAAAAAAAAAGACTACAGAACCGAATGAGGCACTTGATAAGAAGGCTGCGAGACAATTCAATGCCATGATGGACATTGATGTCTCTATTGCTGGCCAAGCTTAACTAGAACGTTGTTGGGACCCCTAACTGACCCAATAATGGACCGGAAGCCAGCACTTCTAATGCTCCTATAGGCAATGGAAGCAGGAGTAACAACAAGAGTAACAATGGAGGTTCAGCCCCAAGACCTTTACAACCTGTATTTCTGCCAAGAGAAGTACAACAAGCTGAAACAAAAATACCCACAGCTGATGAAATAAGAAACAGCTACATGGAGCATGCTTCTCTTCTTGGTGAGATCCGAATATCCTAACTCTGGATCAGTTTATGAATCAGAAATGAAGAGAGGAAGGAGGAATGACTATAAGTCTGCTGCCCCAAGAGATTATCAGCAAGCTCTTGGAAGAGTGACCTTAGCACACTTTGATGGAAGCGCTAAGAGCACCACTAGAGCATGGGTACAGAAGTTGGACAATTACTTTCCTTGAGGCCTATGCCGGAGGAGGATGCCATCAAGTTTGCTACCTTGCACTTAGATGGAGTGGCCCACGAATGGTGGTACCATGGGTTGGTCACCCTTGGTCATAACTTAATCACCACCTTTGCTGATTTCACCAACAAGCTGATTGAGACATTCGACACCAGGGATCTAGAGGTGAAGTTTAGAGAACTTGCACAATTCAAGCAACAAGGTTCGTTGGACACTTACGTGATAGAATTCCCAAACCTGTTAGTCACTGTAAGTAGCATCTCGGAGAAGCGGTTGGTTGTCCTTTTCACTGAAGGACTGGAGGAAGCTTTGAAAGGTTGGGTCAAAGCTTTTGATCCGCCCACCTTGGCAGAAGCTATTAAAAAATCTCGAAGGATGGAGTTGGCTGCCCCAAGGAGTAAAATTCGGTCCAAGCCTTTCCCTTTCAGAAAGGATAAGAAGAAGTTCACGAATCAGACCAAGAGGTTCCCTCATATGGATGATGAGCTCCGTCAAGAGCTCCGAAGGAAGAATCTTTGTTACTCTTGCAGAGAACCTTGGGCCCCCAGACATAAGTGTCATGGAAAAGGGAATTTGCATCAGATGGAGTGCTATTCTGTAGATGGATCAGATTCTGAAATTTTAGAACAACAAATTGAAGTTGAGGACAGCGAGTATGAAGAGGCTCTTGAAGGGCTTGAATTTGGGTCAAAAGATAGAGGAGTGGTTGCTCAACTCTCGAGCATTCACAAAAATGAGTCCTTTAGAGTTTGGGGTGTGATTGGAGAGCATCGTGTCATTGTTCTCATTGACACAGGGGCAACACACAATTTCATTGATGAGAGGATTGTTGCAAAAAGGGGACTAGTGGCAGAGGAAGTTGAGGGCTTCAAAGTCATGGTAGCAAATGGCTCCACTATATCTTGTAACCGAATGATTTCCAACATGTCTCTGAAGTTGGGAAATCATGAAATTAGAGATGATTTCTTTGTGGTGAGCATTGGTGGGACTGATGATGCAGTCCTCCAGATTCAATGGCTGAGATCTCTTGGTGAGATCACACTAAACTTACTAACCATGGAGCTGAAATTCATATCTGAAGGGAAGAAGGTAGTATTGAGAGGAATGTCGCATGGTGGACTTAAAGTGGTATCCTTGAAAAGGATGGAAAGGCTGATCCGCCATAATCAGGTGGAGTGGGCAGCTTAGTGTTTGATAATGCCTTCAAATCCATTGCTAGACAAGGGCAGCTATTCCTTTGATATTCAAGCAATGATCACGAATAGAAGTAAGATCATGGTCATGCCCTTAGAACCACAAAAAGAGAATAGGAACTATCCTGAAGACATTCAAGCTTTGATAACCAAGAGAAGCAAGGTGTTTGAAAACCCACCTCCTGGCAGGCCCCCTGAGAGAGGTGCCGAACACATTATTGAGCTTGAAGAAGGAGCTAAGCCAGTTATGACTACTCCTTACCGATATACTAAGAAGCAGAAGGATGAGATTGAGAAAGCAATTCAGGAATTGCTTGACATGGGTTACATACGGCCTAGCAAAAGCCCCTTTGCTTCGGCTGTTGTTTTGATGAGAAAGAAGGATGGGACCATGTGCATGTGTGTGGATTACAGAGCCTTGAATCAGAAAACCATCAAGAATCGGTATCCTATTCCGAGAATTGATGAGCTCATTGACGAGCTACATGGGGTAGTGGTGTTCTCCAAGATTGACCTCAGGTCGGGGTATCATTAGATTAGAATGAGAGCATCAGATGTGGAGAAGACTGCTTTCAGATGCCACTTTGGGCATTTTGAGTTCCTAGTCATGCCCTTTGGCTTGACTAATGCACCCACTACATTTCAATCATGCATAAACAAAATCTTCCAAGAACAGCTAAGGAAGTTTGTTTTGATATTCTTTGATGACATACTCATATTCAGCAAATCTTGGAAAGAACATTTACAGCAGTTGGATGAAGTGTTAAGCAATTAGAAATCGAATCCCTGTTTGCCAAGGAGTCCAAATGTGAGTTTGGGATGGAAAAGTTGCTCTACCTTGGTCACATTATCAGTGCAAGTGGTGTGAAGGTGGATCTTGAAAAAATTAGAGCCATCATTGACTGGCCTACTCCCGAGAACATAACACATTTGAGGGGATTTTTGGGATTGTGTGGGTTTTATCGGAGGTTTGTGAAGGGATATTCTCAGTTGGCTGCCGCCCTCACAGATCTTACAAAGAAAGGAGCTTTTGAATGGTCCGAAAAGGCACAAATAGTATTTGAGCAGTTTAAAAGGATCATGAGTTCCTGCCCTGTTTTAGCATTGTCTGATTTCACCTAGCCGTTTGAGCTACAGTGTGATGCATCTGGAGAAGGTGTTGGTGCAGTCCTCATGCAGGATAAGCATCCTATAGTCTTTGAGAGCATGAAATTGAGAGGTCCTGAAAGACTGTATTCAATTTATGACAAGGAAATGCTTGCCATAATGCATGCCCTTGCAAAGTTCAAGTAGTATCTGGTGGGGAGTAAATTCATTGTTAAGATTGATCACAATAGCCTTAAACACTTCATGCATCAGAAAGATTTGAATGAGAGACAACAGAAATGGGTGAGTAAGCTGCAGGCTTACGATTTCGATATTGAGTATGTTAAGGGTAAAAACAGTGTTGTGGCAGATGCCTTATCCAAAAGGCCCCATTTAAGCTCAATATGCGAGTCTATTGCTGATTGGAGAGAGTTGTTGCTTGCTGATTATGCCAAAAATCAGTTTGCAACCAGCCTTATAGAAGGTACTTTTCATGATGAAAGGTACAAATTGGTTGAGGGATTGATACTGTACAAGGGACGAATCTTCATAGTGGCTGAATCTAAGTTAAAAGAGAAGATTTTGAAGACTTTCCATGACATCCCCCTCGCTGGTCACCAAGGTTATTTCAAAACATACGGGCATATCCGGGAGAGATTTTCTTGGAAGGGACTTAAAAATGATGTTTTGAAGTACATTAAGGAGTGTCATACATGTCAAAGGAACAAAGATGAGCACACTCTACCAGCTGGTTTGTTACAACCTTTGCCTATTCTCGATAAAAAATGGGAAAGTATTTCCATGGATTTCATCACTGGGTTGCCTCGGGCTCAAGGGAAGGATAGTATCTATGTAGTGGTGGACAGACTCACAAAGTTTGCTCATTTCTTTGCCATCACCAGTTCTTTTACAGCAGCTCAAGTTGCTGAAGTGTTCTTCTGGGAGGTGTTCAGATTACATGGGTTACCGAAGAACATTGTGAGTGATAGGGACAGCAAGTTCCTAAGTACTTTCTGGCAGAAGATTTTCAGATTGTGTGGTACTGTGTTCACTCCAAGCACCAGTTATCATCCTCAAACTGATGGACAGACCGAGATAGTGAATAAGTGGTTGGAAGGTTATCTTAGAAACTATGTCTCGAAGCAACAAAATACATGGGTGAGATGGCTTCACCTAGGAGAGTATTGTTACAATTCCTCCTATCACATGTCCATCCTGATGTCACCATTCATGGCACTATATGGTTATGAAGCTCCCAGCTTCGCGGATTTGGTATTTGGTGATAGCAGAACCCCTCAGGCAAGGGATATGATGCAATAAAGCCAAGATATTTTGAGGATTCTGAGGAACAATCTCCAGCATGCATAGAATCAGCATAAGTTGTATGCTGATCAACAACGAATTGAGCGCACCTTTGAGGTGGACGACATGGTTTATTTAAGGCTCCAACCCTACAGACAGTCTACTCTCAAGAAGAGTGGGGTTGAGAATTGAAGCCACGGTTCTATGAGCCTTTCAGAGTCAGTAAGAGGATTTGAGAAGTGGCGTATGAGTTGGAATTACTAGCAAGCAGCAGGATCCATAATGTATTTCATGTGTCTCGCCTTAAGAAGGCTCTTGGACATAATGTTGTTGCTTTAGTTGAGTTACCTCCGTTTGATGAAGAGGGAGAGTTGGTTTTGGTTCCTGAAGCTATCCTTGATTTCAGGGAACGATCTTTGAGGAGAAGAGTGATCAGGGAATACTTGATCAAATGGAAAAATCTACTAGCAGAGGATGCTACATGGGAAAATGAGGAGATTTTACTGCATCCAGCCTTACAGTTGCTTGAGGACAAGCAATTTTGGGGAGGGCGGATTGTAATGTCCCCTTCTCGTTGATGACCTCCCAGTGGTCCATTAGCCTATTTCCGAGACCCGTAGGCTAGGTGAAATGAAGAATGAGGGGTCCAACATTGATGAGGCGAGGACTTACTATTTTTTATTAAGTCAGGGAATGGCTATTTCGAGGATACTGTCCTACTGAGCTCTCCATGCTTTGTCACTGGGCGTGAAGATCATGCTTTTCGGAGCATTAGTTCTTGACTTACTATTTTTAGTAAGTGGCAGTGTGGCATAATTCTATTTCTGGCAGTGGACATGGTCCTGATCCTGTAGCAGTTCAGTGGTCTTCCTGGCTCAGTTTCATCCTAGTTTTGACAATAATCAATACAAGAATCATATGTGACACAATTAAATATTATTTCCTTATCCTAAGGTTTAATATTTAATTAATCTGATTAATTGCTACTGATTTATTGTATTTGGGATTAATGTCTAATATCTCCTAAGTGCCTGGCGAAATTTATGTTTAATAAGGGGATGTCGAAAATATTAAGAGAGATATTATTTCATTTTTATCTCTAATGTTTGCTAAGTGGAATATCGTGGTCCTTGCTTTATGGCGTGAGGATTGACTTGTGAAGATGGCACCACTCTTGGGGTCCACGTGAGGTGGAATGAAATGCAAATGAAAGAAGTTGAGTTTGAAGCAATTTGCATTTGGATTTGATGGTGTGAAGTTATAAATAAGAGCCTTGGGCTCCCATTCTGGATCATCTTGAAAATTTGTAATGTTATGCTGCCGGTTTGGCGACAAAACTTGAGGCTTCGGAGCGCGTCTCCCTAGTGCTTCCCGGTTTCGTACTTGAAACATAGTACCTAGCTGTGTGCTGTTATCTTCTACATTCTCAGAGCATGTCATAGTCATATTTGGTGTTGGGACGATTTTGGTGACTTGCTGGTTTGCCTGTGGCTGAAGTGCATTTTCGATCACACCTCTCTGCTGAAGCGACTGACCGTTATGGGTATTGGCTCTTTCATCCTTCCCAGTAATGGCGATATACTTTGTAAGTTTGTGGCATTTTTAATTGAGTTTTGAATTTCCTAGACCAAATCGAAATTCTTAGGCTAGGCGTGGTTTTTTGTTTTGCATTGGGATGCGTGCAAAATCAATAAAGGGAGTATGGTATCATGGTTTGGGTTGGTTGTCATTGCAGTTAATCTAGTGTGGGTTTGGGATTGATTTGGGGTGATTTGGATGTGTATTGAGAGAGTTGTGAGCTTTTTAGAGTTTTCTGAGGCTGCTCGTTTTGCAATTCCAGCCTGTAGATTGGTTATTAGCAGAAATTCATGTTCTTATTGGGATAATCTGCATTACTCTCTTTCTCATATCTCTATTTTTGTAAGGTTAAGTAGTAGTACTAATAGTTGAACTAATCGCGGCTTGACTCGACTCGCCAAGCCCCTGGGAAAAAAACTCGGCGAAAATTCGGGAAAAACTCGGCAACTTAAAAACACACTTAAACTTAGTAAAAAATGCATTTTTTTGCAAAATTTAATGAGAAGATGCATCCAATGAGTCAATAAATGATAACACAAAAGAAACAAGCTGATTCTAGATATATTTAAATGCAAAGTGTCTACAAAATCGCATCCTCATGAGGAATGCTGATGGCTAGAAGCCTGGAAGCAAAATAGTAAATTACTAAATAGTTTTTGTAAAAACAAAAGTAAATACATCATTACAAATTACAATTACAACTTCCTCTTCCCAGCTCTAGTAAAAACTTGGGGAGAGGTAGAACTAGAGGGTCTAGACAGTCTAGTCGTATAAGTCTGCTGTGGGACTGAGCGTGACTGTGCCTCCTCGCTCGGTATGGTTGATTGAGACTCATCCTCCATCTTGGATGAAGCTATGTATCCACCTGCTTCTGGCACTGGCAATGAATCCTCATCCTCATCCTCATCCTCCTCAATGTCATCCAGCCTGAAACCAAATCCACCCCCCTCCTCCATAGCCTGCCTCTCCAAATGAGTGATGTCAGTGACGGAAAACAATGGAGGCTGCTCCCGTGATGTCCAATCACTGTAAGGATCTATATCATCCAAGTCAATTGGACGACCTTCTAGTTCCTCTACCTTCCTTACGTGCAATCGAAGATTATATTGCACGTAGACAAGGTCATTGAGCCGTTTCTGCGCTAACTTGCTCCTCTTCTTCGTGTGGATTGCTTCAAACAAGCTCCAATTGCGCTCACAATTGGATGAACTGCAAGGCTGACATAAGACTCTGAGGGCAAATTTTTTGAGATGTGGGGTGTTTCCACCCCAATTTTGCCACCAAGCATCTGCAAAATAAATAAAATGGAAAAGTTAGTAAGCAAAGAGAAAAGATAAAACATAATTTATCAATCATTTTAGTCTTTAGATCCCAAAATCCAAATGGCAAATGTTATACCTGGGGTTTGAGTGGTTCTTCCTCTCCTAGCTAGCTCTGAAGAGAATAGCTTACCCCTCCCTCCCTCATATTTTGGAGCTCACTCACAATGAGGTCTCTCTCCTCAACATCAGGTACCATCCTCTCAATGCATGTATTGAGGCCCTCCATGACTTCTACATTTGAATCTGAGTAAGAACTCCCGAACCTAAAGCGAGGGTTGAGGAAGTACCCTGTTGCATGAATGGGTTGGTGGAGCTGATTGTTCCACCTCCTATCAACAATTTCCCAAATGGGATCAAATTTGAGCCTATCCCCCTTGTAGTAATTTTTGATAGACTCCTTGGCCCTATCCATGGCCTCATAAAGATATCCCATTGGGGTTTTATCCCCATCCACCAAGCGAAGAACTCGAACCAAGGGCTCTGACACCAACAATTGAAAAATACAAATTACAAAAAGATCAAAATTTAAATAATGAAGTTACAAATTAGTAATGAGAGACTTGAATCAAGAATAACTAAAATTTAAAAATTAAAGTTTTGAAGTAAGTTAGTAACAACCTTCACAATCTCTGCAGCCCTTTGTGCAAATTGGTTGTCGAAGACTATGCATGCGACAACCTCTCCTTCAGGCTTCTTTGAATAAGGTGAGTTAAGCCATTCTCCACTCACAAACATTTGTTTCAAAGAAGTCAATGCAGCAAGAATGCTTTGCAACGTCAAGAAAATCGTTGCAAACCTTGTGACACTAGCTCTCACCAAATCTTTCCCTTGAGTGTGTTGTCTTATCAAATTTAGGACCCAAGGGTGATTGTAAATATATTTGGTGATCCTCCTTGCATCTTCCACAACTGGAGTCACCCACTCAAGTTTTCCTATGTCCTCCAAAAGAAGGTCAAGGACATGTGCTTCACAAGGTGTCCAAAAAAGAGTGGGGTGCCTCTCTTGGAGGATTCTTCCTTCAAAAGAAGAATTTATTCTTAATAAATATGCAACCAAGTAAAACAAAGCCCACAACAAATGAAAATATTGCTAATGCCTAAAGGTGATAATTCAAAAGGATTCTACTTGCTGACACATATGCTGCTGCATTATCTATGATGATTTGCACCACATTCTCTACCCCCACCTCCATGATGACATGCTCCAACATTCCAGCCAATGTTTCTGCATTTTTCACCTTGCTGGAGGCATCAACAGATTTCAAGAACACTATAATAACCCACCTTAATTAACCCAACAAAATTGACCATTCTTTTTTTTTTTGTTTAATTTAATCATTGTGTTTGATTCAATCGCATACTCTGGGCATCCATCCATTTGGATTAGGCATTCATCCATCCGGGATGAGCATCTAACCATACGGGTTAGGCATCTGTCCATACGGGACATAAGATTACATCTATCCAATACAGGATAGGCATCTATCCAATCGGGATAGGAGGTGCTCTGGCCAGAGACTTAGACTCATCGGGACCATTCGGGTCCTGAGCCACTCACTAAGTACTACACTCTTCTAACAGAAGTGCACCGAGGTCGCCGTCCTTAGGAGCAATTAAATAACATAATACAAGCTTGAATTCTGCCTCGGAATTTGGCTCTTAAAGCCTCGGGAAGTCAAGCGAATCCATACATGATTCCTTCCGAGTATGCATTGAATTACTTTTTCCATTTTATTATACTTATCTTTCAAATTAGGATTCTACTCAATCCTTCTTCTTACCAAGCCTAGACCCCACCCACGAACGCCTGAGTACGAGGGACAACTTCGTCCCAAGACTGCCTACATATCCGCTTCGACACGGGATCAAGGCGTAAAGTATGTAGTTCTATTTTCTACTCTATGGTTTGATGTAAACTGATTAGTGGGTATGCAACCCTTTCTAGGGTCAATGTCCCAGACAGTTTCTCTGCGGTTGCTACCCACGGTGGTAGCACTTAAACAAAGGCTCAAGATGGCCTATTGTTTGTGGCCTAAACAACTACATCCTAACACCTATCATAAGTGTCACCCTTGACCAAATTGTCAATCATCAATATCTCTTCAAGATTAAATCAATTTCATAAAAGCATTTTACTTAATCAACCCTAAGGGGGGTTTACTATGGTTTAACTCAACGGATGTAAAATGATTTAAGGATTATCTTGTTAGATTATCGATCCAAGAGGGATTACCCGCCCCTTGGATTTTAACTTCCAAGTGTCCCTTATTACTCCCCGACGATTTATAGGGACGATGCCATAGACGTCGTTGATGTAGCTTTATTAGGCGTTAAGTGCAGTAGTTCAACACGACGGCATTACTCGTAAGCGTGACCCAGAGGCACTGTATATACCGAACGCTGCTAGGTTTTGGTTTCCAACTTCCTTTATTTAGTTTTCTAACTAAGAAGCTATGAAAACGTCATGCTTGAAAACAATTATAAATTGAAATGAATGTACATAACTAGACATTGCGAAGTTTAATTAATTGAACAACTACTTTGATGGCATTCCAATACCATTTGATAAAGAGAAATACCATTCTTCTACAACTAAACAAATTAATACATGTATTGGTATGATAATGGCAATTATGAACTCACGTGCAACTTGCATGAAGATGATGGAAATGTAACTTGCTCATCAATGAATGCAAATTAATATATAAGTAATGCAAAAATAGTGTCATTTACATACAAAATGAAGAAGTGTTTACTTCTATCATGAGAATAATTAATTATAGAGTTACTGGTTCAAAATGAACAATTAGTTTATACTTTTTGGTGATTTTGGATCAATCATAATAATAAGACTTAAATGTTTTAAAGAACCTAAAATTACCGATCAAGTAACCCAATAAATCTCAAATGGGTTGAGAGATTCCAATTATACACCTTAATTTAAATTTGCAAATTTATTACACAATAATCCTAATTATAAATTTTCCTAAGTTTAATTTACTAACTTAAAAATTATTAACAATTAAACTAAAAATTTAAACTAGAGTAATTACTAACAAATTCCAATTTATAAATTTTAAAATATAAAAATAAAAATCTAAATACAAAAAAATTATATAAGCGAACTTGTTGTTTTAATAGTATGTAGGGGGGAGTGGGGACCACGGGTCCCATCACCCCTGCGGTCCTGCATGCGCAGGCCCGCAGGGTTGAGGGGACACTGCGGGCCCCTCGACTCCCCCTGCGGCCACTGCCGTGACAGTGACCGCAGGAATAGTGGAGGGTACCATTGCCCCCGGTGGTTACCGGTACTGTCGTCCCGGCGATTACTCCGCCTCCCCATGCACGCCGCCCAAAACTCATTCGGAATAAATTCCGAAGGACATGATTAATATTAAAATCACTTGCAACATTAAAATTTATTTTCGTTGGGATAAATTTAATATATATATATATATATATATATATATATATATATATATATATATATATATATATATATATATATATATATATATATATATGTATATATGGTTACATTCCCAGATTATTTGATGGTATATATATAAAAAAAGGAGTATCTATGAAAATAAGAACATGAATAAAATAGATAATCAAGTTATCGCAGAGGTAGGTAATTGTTTTAGATTGATTTTATAGTAAACAGGAGATTAATATTTATAGAGAGAGAGAGAGTTTATTCCAGCATTCACAGGGAAAGAATTTATTTCCAGCATTCATAGGGATGAATAACACAGGATTATTCACAGGGAGATATATTCTTCAATTTCAACTAATATTCACAGAGAGAATATATAACCAGATATATATATATAAAAAAAATAATTATGTAATCAAATGAGAATAAAGATTTATTTACAGGGATGAATAACACAGAGGACTATTCACAGGGAAATATATTCCTCAATTTCAACTGATATTCACAGAGAGATTTTCTTTCAAATTTCCATTCGAAGAGCCAGAGAAATGAATTTGAGGGAAGAAATAAAGATTAAGATTCAAATCACACAGGGAAGAGTTTTTAATCTCAGAAAAAAAAGAATTTTTAAATAAGGGAAACATGATTTTTGGATAGATCTAAAATCTTTGGAAAAGCAAAAAGCAAGATCATGTGCATATTTCTTAAGGAAAATAAAATAAAAACTATCTTTTACATGCATTATGTGAAAGTAATTTATCAATATTTATTCCTAAATAAGAAGAAAAGATTTACAATAAGGGAAGATTTAGAAACCATATTTTGGATAATACCATTTCTCATATGTGAATGTGGAATAACAAGAAGAGAACCTGGCTTATCGAAGCTTGATGTTGAATCCTCTAGCTATCCTTTTGATCCTTCCTTGCAACTTGAGAGAAATCCTTCAAACAACAACTTAAAAATCCTGCAACAAAAAAAGAGACTACCAAAGAAGATCCTACTACTAAAAACTTGGGAAATTTTCTTCAAAACATAATCAACTCCCTTCTTTGAAACTTGAATACAATTTTATAAGAAAAATCCCTCAATTCCACTATCTAGAGAATTTAATTAAAAAAGGAGATTCTTTTCCAATATTGGACTCATGCAAATTGATTAAAAACTTAGTGGGGGAGTTACATGCAAGGTGGTGGAGATTCCTCTAGAAGCTTTTAATTCCTCCTACAACAACATGTGCCATAATTGGGAGTGGGAAAATAAATAAAAATAAAAGTAATGCCTTTGAATTATACTTTCCAAGTGTGTGTGTGTGTTTATTATTATTTTATAACATTTATTCAATCATTTTAAATAGCTTAACCAAAAATATAATAGAATTGTACTTAAATCAAAAAGTGATAAAGGAGGGTTGTGACAAACACTACATTGTCCTTACAAGCGACCAAAAAATTGACGATGGTGCGGTTCTTGCCATCTGTCCACCTATCAGAAAGAATGGTGCAGCCATAATTTGCCCATTCAATTTTTTGATCTTCCATCACTTCTCTTGCCCCAGCAATTGCATTTGTGAGCAACTTATAAGTGCAAAGTGAAATTAGGTCTTAGTACACAATTTTGATTTAATAAACAAGAAATCTAAAAAATAATTAAAAATGAAATCAAGTGGACTATGTAGTAATTTACTAACCTCTCACTCAAATCCTTGCGAGAAGGGGCCTTGTACCCCTTTCCTGAAACTGTCATAGCAGTCACCAAATTCAGCCAATAAGCATTCTCCCCCACATTGAATGCAATGTTGTTGAAGTACCAAAAATCAGCAATTGCAATGTCAGTTTTCTCATGTACCTCCTTATTCCATCCAGTGGCCTCTAATGATGGTTGTGCTCCAGGTGTGTTCCTGGGCACAAAATAATCACCTATCGACTTTGATCGTTGTGATGGAAGTGGAACAGTCCTAGGTACTCTACTAGAGGAAGCAGAAGCAATGGGCGAGGTGATGGTGGGTTTGCGGATACGTTGGCCACGTCGAGAGCCCACTATGCCCTCAAGTGCTTCTTCTTCCTCTTCAAGGTCAATAGAAACACCTTGAGATTCAGCTATGGCTGATCTCATGGCTAGCTTTGCCCTCTCCCTTTGCAATTTCTTCTCTTCCCCAGCTGCAAGTAGTGCATTCATTTGTCTTTTTATTTCTTCACTGGTCCCAGGGCATGCTCTAGCATCATGCCTATCGATTCCTGCAAGGTGGTATTTGAGGCAGTTGATGCCTCCATGAAGTATTCTCTCACACTTTATGCATATAATTGACCCAGGATTGGGTCCCTCATAGGCATACCTCCATGCCCCATCTCTAGCACCTCTAGGACGGGTGCCTATATATCTAGATGGGCATGGATCTAGTGGCCATTGCTCCCTTGCCATGATTAATGCTTACTTAACCTACACATACAAAGTAAAAAAAAAAATTAACATTTTAGTGAAACAATTTAGCACTAAGCAAACTATCTACATTAGTTTAAATAAATTTAGACATCATTCGAAGTTTTTTTAAAAAAAAAAATAGGGCTTGAATTTTTTTTTGAAAACTAGATTCTTCAAAAAAATTGTGAAAATTCAACAAAACTTGTGTTAAATCTTGTGTAAATAACTTAGAAATGATTTAGACTACCTAGGAATCATTTGTAATCAATCTAAATGCAACAAAAAATAAAGAAATTGTTTTAAAAAAGCATAGAAAAAAAAAAAAAACTTACCTGGGAATCTGATTTTCCCTTCAAATCCCCTTTAAATCCACTTGGAATCACTCCATAATCACTCCAAATCACCTTGCAAGCCCTTCCAAGTGAGTTTCCCCCTTCTCAGCCCAAAACCATATTGAAAAACGAAAAATGATTGTATTTTTTGCCGTTTTCGGCTGTTATGCAAACGCGGGCGAGTTTTTGGCAAAAAATCGCCAAAAACTCAGCGAGTAGAAGTCATTACTACTCGCCAGGTCCAAAACCTCGGCGAGTTTTCGACGAGTGTGTCATCTATGGTACTACTATTAACCAGTTATGTTTTGTGATTGTCATCCCGTTGAAAAGTGGAAGAGGCTGGCTTGCTGCCTATTATCAAGCAAAATTGTAATTCCAGTCCTCCCACGGCATAAGTGGTCGAGTGATATCTATGTGTAATGGTCCTCCCGTTGCATAAGCGATCGAGTTGAGGTTGTTATGTAATTGTAGTCCTCCCGTTGAAATATCGTGGTTGAGTGATTTGTATTTTTGTGTATCTCACTTGGCTGGTTCATCGCCAAGTTTTCTTGCTTTCCCGTTGGATAAGCGGAAGGGGCTGGCTTGCCGCCCAAGCATTGCTTTGTTTTCAGTTAATTAAGTTAATGATCCCCTCAACACCGTATGCTCTCACCTTCCCACATTGGGCACTTGGTGATCAGAAGTGGAAGGGTTACTTTCCCAGCATGTTTCAGTTTATGATTTCTAACCTTAACGGGTTAACTTCTTGTTGATGGTTATTGTTGGCCTTGAAAATTAAAAAAAAAAATAACTGGGATATTACATTCTGCAACATAATTTATGTACAAATAGTTTTCTATAATTACATCATATAATAGCTATTGAACCTTTTTAAAAGTAAATTAGCATTTAAGTTGAATAACATCATCTATTTGGATCTAATCTATAGTTTCATTTCCAATAATCAACCATAGTAGGGGTTGGGGAGGAAAGCATGATAGGGCGCCCCAGAAAACATTTGCCACAACAAAGCCCAAGGGCATGGTATAACACCCCTTGGCCCACAAGTGGCAGGAACACCCATCCATCCAACATGGGGTGGCCTACTTAGATTGGGGAACTTGTCTATTGCATCTCCCAATCATATCTCCTTACTAACCCATACATGATTGCTTCTATTTTTTAGTTTCACTTCCAACAACCAACCATTGTAGGGATTGGAGAGGAAAGCACGATAAGACGCTCGGAAAACATTCGCCGCAACGCTCAAGGACATGGTATAACACCCCTTGGCCCACAAGTGGTAGGAACTCTCGTCTATCCAACATGGGGTGGTCTTCCTAGATTGGGGAATCCATCTATTGCCTCTCTCAATTGTGTTTCCTTGCTAATCCATGCATGATTGCTTGGAGGAACATAAATAGATTAAATCAATAATTATAAGAGTCTAGATAGATTATCAATTCCCATTATTAACTAGATTAAAAATACATAAGAGATTATATGTTAAACAATATAATCACATTGCATACCACAATACATGGTAGATCACAAGACTGCTGTTTTCTTACTGCAGATAACTTATATAAGATCTGATGTCCTTCAATTTAATGGACAATCCTCTTGATTGATCCTTCATTAATGATCTGAATTCTGATGCCCCTCATTCCTCCCTACTTAATCTCTTTTTATATCATCAAGCCTCCATGAAGAGAGAGGCATCTCTTTGAAGAGTGACAACCCTTTCAAAGGACATCGCCTTTAGTTTATAACTTTTCTTTAAACTAATTGCTGTCTTTGCTGTTCTTTATATTAGTGCTGCTTTAACATGAATATACAAATCACTGCTTATGGCTGTTTTTGTATACTAATCTCTGTCTTTATTTACTCATTAACATCACTGCACATCTTCTACTAATCATAATTGATGCTTCTTAGTTTGTCTTTGTTTGATATACAAATCATTGCATTTATGCTGCCCATCATAATCTTTGTTTTACTAGTCACAATCACTGGCCATATTGCATGGGGCTTCTCTAGACGATGTTTAGTTGCTGTCCTAAGTAAACATAATTATTGTTTTGGATGTCTGCTCATTATAACTATTAAGTCAGATCTTATTTGTGTTTAATATTAATAAACACTACTTTATTGCTGTCTTTTCTAAACTGAGCACAAGTCTCTTCATCGTGGCTTTTAGAAATCACATTGTTCACTGATTTGTTAAAACTACAAGATTGCCGGTCAAGGGAATGAGTATTGTTAACTCCTTTGTGTGGTTGTCAGTCTTTAATGTTAGAAATTTTTCAAGTTTTATAAATAAGACAATTTTCTGAGTGTTGATGAATGTCTTATTTTATTATTTTTATTTTTTTTTAAGGGCGGGGGTGAGAAGGTATCAAGGCGGGGCCATGACACACTAAAAGATATCCATTTGTGTGTCAAGTATGTTGGATATCATGTATATTGTATATATTCAAATGAATACAGTACTATTTTTTTAATTCTTTGCAATCTACTTTTTTGAATAAAAAATTTGTGCATTTCAAAGACTTAAATTTTTTGTGTATTAGTGGTTTGCATTGAATGTTTATTAGGAATTTAATAAATACGTTTTGGTGGCTTTAGAAAGGTTAAAAAATAGATGTGTCATTAGTCAATAGTTTTTGTCATATATTCAAAAGTAAACTGATAAGAATTCGTGTACTTATCACTTTATGCATGTCATTTTTTCTAACCCGTAATTTTAATGTTTTCAGGTGATGGCAGCAATTGGAACTCACCCTGGTCACATTAAGGTGAAAATCTCTATGCTATTCCCTTGGTTAATTAGGATGTGTGTTTATGAAAAGAGTCAGAACTTACAAAGTTTTAATTTTTTTAAATATTTGGTTCTCTACTTATAGTTGTTAATTACTTGATAAATGAATTCCTTAGCATGTATTTTACCATTTAATAACAAATTCATATTGCTTTATTTCCTTGGTAACAAATCAAGTATCTTAACATGGATAGGGAAGTTTACAAAAAAACAAAATCCTTAACATGCAAAATGAAGGATGCTTGGCCATATTAGGAAAATGGTGTTGTACACCTCGCACAAGAGAAAAATTTATTTTAATTATATTACTACAAATATTTATTTGTTGTACATCTTTAGGAGATTTGTTTAACTTTAGCCACATTAAATATTTATTTGGGTTCATTTGTAAAGTTGCATGTGACATTGTTTAGATATTTTAAGTGTGGGTTGTGTTGTGACCTTTTCACACATCACCCATTCCAAATGGGGACCCCCTACATTTTTGTTTGCTTGTTCTTTTGGTTGTGAGTTTTTGGGTAGTTTGGTAACAATTTCCCCAAATCCCTAGGTGTTTGGATGAGTTGTGATGTTTTATGCTAAGTTTGGAAGCAAGAATCGTCTATTTTAGGGTTTCTGTCCAACAAACTTAGAAAGGAAGTTAGGAATCTCGAGCATAGTGAAATTTGGCTAAGTGTAGAAGAGAAAATCTTTCAAAGGGCCTTCCAGTGAAATTTGAGTGTTTTTCATGAACTTACTATTTTTAGTAAGTTTCACCGTGGCCTTGATTGGCCTAATTTTGAGTTTGAAAAAACTTACTATTTTTAGCGTTGTCTATTTTTAGTAAGTATATTTTTTGTAAGTTTCACTGTGTCTCGTTTGCCCTAATTTTGTGTTTGGAAGAACTTACTATTTTTAGTAAGTCAATTTTTGGCAACAGGTGAGCACTGATTGCAAAAAGAACCTAGGCATCCAGTTCCAAATCTAGATGAAGCATGTAGATGATCGAATTTTGGCTGTCTAGGAATCTTCCTTTAGGGCTTGAGCGCATCAAAGAATTATCCTTGGGCACAAATTCCCAAGAGGGGTAGGAATCATCCTCAACTCAAAATTCTTCCTTTCCCTCTGGAATGCGCCCAAGCATGCATGAGGTCATGGAAATTCAAAAGGCGTTAAAAAATTCCTTCTCCATCCCCTTGATGCGCTAGGAATGTCTCCTTGGGTGTATAACACAAGACAGGGAGGATTTGTCCTTGTGCTGAAAAATCTTCCTTCACCCTCCATATGTGCTCAAAAGATTTTGCTATTTATGGAAAAATTCTGCCTTCCCCCTCCAAATGTGCCCATCTGCAAAAAGGGAAGAAACTTCAAAATTGGAGTAAGGCATTAGAAATTCTTCGCATCCCTTTGGAATGCGCCCAAGTCTTAGGATGGCATGGAATGAACAAATTTGACTAAGTGTTTAGAAAATCCTTCTCCAGGCCTAATAGGTGCGCAAACATTCCTCGGGTGTGGAAACTCAAGAATTTGATTAAGTATTGGAAAAATCCTCCACCATGGCGAATGTGTGCCCAAGCAAGAAGAATCTTCCACCATAGAGAGTTGGCGTCAAAGCATTCAGGAACCCCCCTGCCTATCTAGATTGTGCCTAAGTAACATGAAGAGCAAGTTTGGATGCCCAAAAAGGAATATTCCTCTTTAATGAGGCATGACTCAAAGCATAATGGAAATTGCTATTTTGAAACCAAGTATGATGAGTAGGGTCCACCAGAACTACAAGTCATCTCCCCCTCAACAATGGAAACATCAAATGTGTTTTGGAAGGAATTAATGAAGTTACTAAATTTATCCCAATGCCAACTTAGTAGCATTGTGGGCAAATTTCTTATTTAAAGAAGACATGAGAGTCTCATTTTTTACATCGCATTTTGGAGAGCACAAGATAGAAGCAAGGTGTGCTAAGTAATTGAAGTGTGGTCTTTTCTCATCCAGGAGTTCTTGTCCTTGGAGGTTTTAATTTATTCCAAGTTTGGAATATGCAACGTGGAATTCTTCCCATGATGGATTTTAAATTTCCTTAGCATGATTTTAATGTTAGTCATTTTGTTTTGCAAGAAGTTAGATGGCAAAATCAAGTAAGGTGGCAAGCACACCCAGGAAGACTCAGATAAAAAATGAACAAAAAGGATTTCTCCCACAGTCACAGATCATTTCAAAGTGGAAGGAAGTTAGTGACACTAACTTAGGAATGTTCAACTCGTTGGAATTTAGGAAGAGAATGTTTGGTCATGATGGACACCCTCTGTCAGTTGTAGCAAAGAAGATAGCTCAAAGCGGAATTGTGGCAGCAACGAGTTTCCCTCCTGCCATCCAGTGCCTAGAGTTGATCACTGAATGTGCAAAATATTACAACTCCGAATGAAGAGCAATTGTAGCTCTTGATGGAAGACTCTTGGCGAATCTCATAGCTGAGGCAATTATTGAAGCATTTGGAATTCCCACGTATCATTCCATGGTGTACAAGACAAAGGAAAGGATGACAAAGCTCTACGATTTTAGAGTGGATGGGTGCACGGGTATCATCAACCATAAATGGATGCAAAAGCCAAAACCTCATCATTCCAAAATGCCTAAGTAGCTTACCGGAATGAACTTCAAGAAAGAGTATGGTGACCTCATGTTGTTGATGAGTCGAGTCATGGGATGCACAGGCATTCATCTTCAAGCCATGGATGTTTTACTTAATTGTGGAAGTGATGGATGCAATAAATATGGTAGATTGGGCAAGGATAATCAGTGACAACCTGGATGAACAACTGAAGAATTTGATGCATTCCCAATCCTTTTACATGGGCTCATATATTGTTTATATGCTGCCAAGGATGGCCAAATTCAGCAGATTATTAAGCAAAGGACCCATGGGATGTGGTGCAACATAATTCAAAGTGTATGACTGCTATCCTTAGTTGCACTTGTATAACACCTATTTCATAAGAGCCAATGACACCTTCACCATGCATATTGTTCGGTCCCTACAGGGAGGCATTCACATGAGGCTATCACAAGAAGCAAGGAAACTGAATAAAAATTTTGGAGCATGGTTCATTTGGTTTCTAAGATTCACCTACATCCGGCTTCAAGGGTTCTCCTATCCCTACAGGCTCTCGAGGTACACAACTTACAATATGGTACTACTCGAGGTAACGAGGTAATTAACAACTTGTGACTAGATTCAGAAAAGGAAGGGTGGAATTGAGTTCTAGATCTCATGGGAGATTTTGATGAAGTGTGCCCATCATTAGTAGCACCAGAGAAGTCAATGGAGGAACTGCAGTTCTATCACCTCACATCCCACACTGCGAGATAATTTGAGAAATAGGCTAGAGGAATTCTTTTTTGTGGAATCCTTCTCAGAGGATCATTTGGAGAATGTTTCCCTATTCTCAAGCATTATGTGCAGGACTCAAGAGGCAATGTCAGGATGGTAGAAGGTTTTCTGCAAGTGTGAAAAGGACATAGCTATCTGGGATATAAGCTCAAGACTGCCCCAAGTGTCTCTGTGGGCGAACTTGAAACCATCATGGCTTGATTCGTTGCATTTGCCATCAGAGAAAGGGATAGTGGGCACCCTATTTTTGGCGATGAGTTATTAAATGCATAATGGAGTGATGGGCTAGTAAATGCATAGTGGGCACCCTATTTGGAGTGATGATTTATTAAATACATAGTGGATGTGATGCCTCATTAATTGCCAGGCTCACTACTTTGCGCAACATAGGTCATTTTTGGTCAACCCTAATTAGGGTTTGCATGGAGAAATCTTGGCCCTTGATTCTAACTTGATCTTGGCTGTCCATTTTATTTTTGGGGGCCTATAAAAGGGGTTCAACCCTTCATTTGTAAGGGAGGGAGAATTTGTATGAAATTGTTGCTATAAGTATAAACTATCAAGATAATAAGAGTAACTCATTGAATTTTGGTGATTACTTGTGTTGTTTTGAAGTTTGCATGGTTTCTCTTCCTCAAGTAGATTAGAATTGTTTTCAAGCAATTAGATGAACAAAATGTATAATATTGTTTTGTGGTGAAAATTTGCTCATACCTTTTGCAAATGGATGATTTCTACTTGCAGTGTAAGGTTGGATTGAGCCTTTTGTGTTTATGTTTAACTACGATCATCGAATGTGCATTGTTCTTTTGATGGTGTGAAAATTCTTAGCACAACCCTTGAAGATTGCACCTCCTTTGCGTAGTTGTCTAGGTTGGCGAAACAAAGTGTGGTTGGCTTCACCTGAATAGTCATTGTCTCTAGAGTTCATTAGATTTATAATAGAACCTCTCAACCCCTTACACATTTACTTTCTGCATATTTCATTGAGAAAATGTTTCAAAAAATTCTTGTCATTGCCAAATCATTTGCCATTTTTCCTTGAATCCAAATTTTCTTAAGTCTCCTTAGAAGATAGTTTCACTTTGCATAAGTCCTATTGTGATGTTTTCACACATCGCCCCATTGCAAATGGGGACCCTTGACCTTTTAGGTCTTCGTGGTCTTTTGGTTCTGGTTCTTTGGGTCTTTTCACTACAGTCTCTTCAGTTTCCCTGGTTTGCAAGTATTTTGGTAAAATTTGATCAAGTCTGCAAGTCGTTTGAGTGAATTTGGCTAAGTCTGAAACTTGTTTGGTCTATTTTAGGGTTTTGCCCTTCAAACTTAGGTTTGAGGTCTTTTTCTTAGGGTTTTGGAAAAAATGAACATTGCACTGGAATCGAGACCCTTTAATGAAGCTACCAGTGAAATTTGAGAGAATTCTAAGCATCTTTCTATTTTTAGAAAGTTCCTATTTTTTAGGGAATTTCACTACCTCTCAGATTGTCCTTATTTTGCCAAAAATCAAACTTACTATTTTTAGCAATTTTTTATTTTTTTGTAAGTTTCTATTTTTAGTGTCATCTTGTCCTTATTTGCCCTAAGTTTGACATTTTGAAGTACTTACTATTTTTAGTAAGTCTATTTTTGGTAGGTTCATCACAAGCAGAGGTCTCGACATAGAAGACATAACGTTCCTGAAAAGATTTGTCTAAATCCGAAAAGTTAAAAGGGCAAGGTGTTGATAGAAAATGACTAAGTGTGAAATTCCTTCCAGAAGTGGAAAAGCTTGAAAAATCTTCTAAGTTTGGTAGAGAAAATCACTTCAATCCTGAAATGGCATCCCAATTCGGAAAAGAGGAAAAATTGGTTAAGTTTGGAGAAGAATCATGAAAATCCTTCACTTGGAAAAATGCATCCAAAAGAAGATGGACGCCAAAATGTGGTCTTGGAGGAATTTTCCTTCCAAGACCAAATTCCTCCTCGTGGTCTAAATGGCGCTCATGTATGGGAGTTGGGCAATAGATTGGGGTCATGAAGGAAAATTCCTCCATGACCAAAATTCCTGCATGCTATGGAAACAACGCCCAAGTAAGAGGGGAGTGCCAAAACTAGGTGGAGAAGGAATTTTCCTCCACAATGCATTTTCCTGCACCATAGTGAAATCCCGCCCTAGTCAGAGGTCAGAGCACTAAATGGGGGTTGTGGAGGAATTTTCCTCCCAACCCAAAATTCCTGCAGCATGAAGTTTTGACGCCCAGTCAGGTAGGTTGAGCTCTAAAGTAAGGCTCTGGAGGAATTTTCCTCAAACAAAATTCTTGAAGCATATGATTTTAGTGCTCAAGATTGGGAAGGAGCACCGGGTAGGGGTAAGGAAGAAATTTCCTTCTTGGTGATGAAATTGGCATTGAAAGAGGGGCATGGAAATCCCAGTCAGGGAAGAATTCAAAATTCCTCCCTCAAGGATGAAAATTTTGCCCAGGATGAAGAAAATTCAAGATCAAAATAAAAATTGGCCAAGGAAGAGAATTTTCTCTCTTGAATTCCAGAGCTAAAATAAAAAAATTCCTAAAAAATAAGAAAGGTGATGAATTGATCAAAAAATTTCCTTCACGACAAAATTCCAAGAAAGTGAAAAATTGACTAAGTGTTGGAAATTCCTTCCTTCAAGACAAAATTCCAGGAAAGTCAAAAATTGACTAAGTGTTGGAAATTCC
The DNA here is from genome assembly GCF_030272615.1 of Cryptomeria japonica. Taxonomy (NCBI): domain Eukaryota; kingdom Viridiplantae; phylum Streptophyta; class Pinopsida; order Cupressales; family Cupressaceae; genus Cryptomeria; species Cryptomeria japonica. Next base: position 212,887,728 of record NC_081413.1, read on the forward strand.
TTTCTTCAGAACAAAATTCCAGGAAAGTGAAAAATTGACCAAGTGTTGGAAATTCCTCCTTTAGGACAAAATTCTTGCAAAATGTGAAATTTGGCTAAGGATTGAAGAAATTCCTTCATCAGGGGTAAAATAGAGTCAAGGTCAAGGAAGGAGGCCAAAATTGAGTTGTGGAGGAATTTTCCTCCCAAACGAAATTTCCTCCCTCACATGAAATCCATGCCCAAGTATGGATGAGGAGATCTGGACAGGGGTAAGGAAGGAATTTCCTTCCGGATGAGGAATTCCTCCACTTGATGAAATCAGCATTGGAAGAGGGGCATGAAAATCCCAATCAAGGAAGAAAATCAAAATTCCTCTTTTAGGTGTGGAAATTTGCCAAAGGATGAAGAAATTTCAAGACAAAAGAAAAAAAATTGATCAAGGAAGAGAATTTTCTCTCTCCTAAAGTTTGAAGCTCAAAATGAAAAAAATAGGAAAAATGGCAAATCGATCAAAAATCTCCCTTAGGGCATGGTTAATTCAAAAAGGAAAATTCTTCTCAAATAAAATTCTCGCTCCAAGGATTTTCTCTCTCCAAGAATCCAGACGTACAAGAATCTTTCAAAAATGGAAAAGATTGTTAAAATTCTTCCAAGGCAGGAAAATCTTCCAAAATGTCTTTTGTGAGCCCAAAATGGAAAGATTCTTGTAAAGGATTTGGCAACGAGCAAAGAGAATATTCCGTATTAATGAATAACAACCAGGAAAATTATAAATGACAATGGGGTCCATTTGCATGGCGAGAATCTATTGAGTGCATAGTGGCGCATTCATTGCTGGAATATTTGACCAAGGTGGCAGCTAATTCATTACATGGCAGCCGTCGTACTTAATGGTGGGGCATCTTTTGCATGTAACCAATTTTGGAAGTGATGGTGAATTTATTGCACAATTGGTGATTTTTTGCATGAGGGTGCATTTATTGCATGGTGGGCACTTTTTTAGTGTAATTGTTAATTAATGCTTTATGGGCACCATTTTTGGCAGGAATGTAATCAATTGTTAATGAGCATGATGGGCATTTAATATTTATTCCCACCTTGTTGCATCATGTGTGTGGAATCTTTTGGGTCAAACCCTAATTAGGGTTTACATGTAATCAAGACTTGAGGCCTATATAAGGGGGTGACCCCTTCATTTGTAAGCAAGAAAGATTTGTATGAAATTGTTATGATAAGTTTTTGAGATAATAATAGTGATGCATTGTTCTCTGATGGTGTTCACTTAAGTTATTTTTCAAAACTTGCATGGTTTCACCTTCCTCACTTAGAATAGTGCTTTGATTTCAACGGAGAATCTAATGGTGTTTGATGAATATCCATGGTTCATACTTTTTGCATCTTGTTGATTATAAATTGCAGTGTAAAGTTAGTCTGAACCACCAAATTTGTGCTAAGTTCGATTGTGGATAGTCATTTGGATTGCGCCGTATTGGGTATTCAAATGCACTTTCTCGATGTGAAAATCCTTCAACATCCTTGGACGATTGCACCGGTTCTTGTGGAGTTGTAGTTAATCTTGGTGAAACAGAACTTAGTTTATTTGGAATTCTTCCATTAGAGCATTATCTATTGATATCACTGCCCTTAGGAGTAGATCTAGATCCTTCTAACCCTTTCCCCTTTAATTTCAGTCCATTTGAGTTCAGTTCATTCGAAGTAGAAGCATCATTGAATTGCTATATCCGATGATGACGTTCCAGCCACAACAAAGAAGTGAAAGAACGATCCAAATGTAAGCCCCCTTGGATTACCAACATATCACATCAAGCCAACTGAGTCACATCCATTGCATAATCGGAACCTTGGAGTCAATTGTTTAAACTTATTGCAATCTTAGCATACAATTGAACTTTGATCAAGAGAGAGTAAAGTGACTGTTGGAAATCTTTATTTTGTGTTGCGCGTGGTCACAAAACATATGTCAACAAGTCCCCCTTGGATTACCAACATACATCAAGCCAAATGAGCTCATATCCATAAAAAAGTCACAGGTTTGCAGTAGGAGCCTTGGAATCACCTGTATGATCTTTCACAATCTTAGCATATTTAATGTCCCCTTCTCCACAGTGATTAGTTCAATGGTCCATTGGCCTATTCCGGAGACCTGTAGTCTATTTGGAAAGGAGAATTAGGGTTTCCAACTTTTGTGGAGTTCTGCTCGATCTTTTAGGGGTTACCAAGAGGGAATTCTTCAATTCTGTCTATGGTTTCCTTCTGGGTTTTTCATGAGCTCTAGGGTGGCATAACATGCATTTGATTCTTTGGTGAAGTGAGAACTTACTATTTTTAGTAAGTTAGGGTTTGGCTGTTTGGATGATGCTGTCTTACTGAGCTTTCCAAGCTCTTTCTTTGGGTGCGAAGATCATGTTTTTGGAGGATTATTTCATGACTTACTATTTTTAGTAAGTGGCAGTATTGAGCAATTCTATTTTTAGCAGTTTGAACAGTGTCCCGATCCTATAGCAGTTCAGTGGTCTTCATTGCTCAACTTCATCTTGGATTTTGTTGATAATCAGTATTGGAGTCATAAGTGATTTAATTAAATATTATTTCCTTATCCTAAGGTTTTATATTTAATTATTTTATTACTGATTAATTATTTATTGGGCGACTTAGGAAAAGACATATTTATATCTAATATCAATGTTATATTTTCCTAAGTTAGGCGTTGAAATTTGAAGAATGCATTATGTTCTTATTGAAGACTTAGGCAAGTTCAAACTTGTTTAAATTATTGATAAAAATGCAACTTGGGCGCCCACCTTGGGAAATGAAACGAAATGTCATTTGGACGCCATGTGTGAGTGAAATGAAATGCAAATTGGAGGTGAATTTGGGGGCAATTACATTTGAATTTCAGAAGAAAAAGCTATAAATACGGGTGCTTGGCCTCCCATTTGGATATCTTGAAAATTGCAACGTTATGCTGCCGGTTTGGCAATAGAAATCTAAGCTTCGAAGTGAGCCTTCCTAGCTAAGTGCAGTTTCGTACTTGCAAGACAATACCTAGCTGTTTTCCATGTTCTCTCAGTGTTCTTGGTGAGTTGGTTGAAGTGTGGGATTGCTTGTTTTGCTGTGGTTCGAATTTCAGTTTGTTTCCAGGCTGCTGGGAAAGTCATGGCTGAAGCATACTTTCATTCATAAGCCTCTATGTGACCGCCTCCTGCTTCTGGGTATTGCCTCTTTGATTTTCTATGTCCTAGGCGAAGGTATTTGTAAGTTTCTAGCACTAATCTCTGAGTATTCATTTTAATATTGCAAATCGAAATTCCCAGCTATGGCGTTTTTCTCTGTGTGGGTATTTGGAAGTAGGTTGAGTTAAGTGGGATGTTTGATGGTCAGTTTGTTGGTTGTTCTTGGTTAGTATTGATATATTAGTAGTTTGGGTTTGGTTTGGAGTGATTTGGGCCAGTTGTGAGAGTGTTTTATGCATTTTAGTGTGTCTTGGTGTTGTTGGTTATGCGTTTCCAGCTTACTGTCAAAAATTACAGATTTCCAGAAGTTAGTGTTTGGGTGTGCATTTAGGAGTGTGAGTAGATTAGTTGATTGGGGAGTGATTTGGAGAGATTTGGGTGAGCTTGGAGAGAGATTTGAGTGTGTCATAACTTCTTGAAGTTGCTGGTCTGCGTGTCATTGCTCTTAGAATTTCATAATTTCATGTTGAAGGGCTTTTGGGGAGTTAACGCTTGCTTGGGAATATTTATCAGCTTGGACAGCATTAGTTCTCTATTCAATCTCTCTAATTCCTATATTGTAAGGTTAAGTAGTACTACTACTAACCATTTCTGATGTGTTGCTTACCCACTGCATAAGTGGATGAGGCTGGCTTAGCCGCCTTCTTGTTTTGTAATTCAGTTTATGTACTCAGTCTTCCCACTGAATAAGTGGTCGAGTGATAAGTTTTATGCAATTGTCCTCCCGCTGAAATACATGGTAGAGTGATTGAGTTTTAGTTTCTTGTTATTTCCCTTGGCTGGCTTACTGCCAAGAGTTCAGTTTCTATCCTGCTGGATAAGCAGAAGGGGCTGGCTTGCCGCCCGTGCATTGTAATTTCAGTTTGGCTTATGCTGCTAACGATCCCCGGAACACCGTATGCTCTCACCCTCCCAGATTGGGCTCTCGGTGAACAAAAGGTGGAAGGGTTCCCTTTCAGTGGTTTGGATTATTTCTCTAACCTTAACGAGTTATGGTGTTTTGCTTGTAATTCTTATTGCTAAAAACAAAAAATTCAAGGGGAATATTATAGTATACACGTGATTTTGCTCAAGAGAGGATAGAGTGTCCTTTGGAAACTTTATTCTTTGTTGGTGTGGTTACAAAACACCCATGAATAGCACTTGGGAAAAAATATTTAATAATAGAAAAAATTAGTAACAAAGTGTGTATATTAGGGTCAATGGTTTTGTGTGCTTATAGTTTTATCTTCACCACTTGGTTGTTTTGTGTGAGCCTGAATCTATAAAAGAAACCTATGTTTAGTGGTTGTTGGGGTTGGCTTGTTGGTTGGTCGAGTGAGTTGTCATTTGTATTCAGCTCTCCTGTTGAGTTAATATGTGAAGTATGGCATGGAATTGTTGTGCTTTGCAGTCACGCCCCTTTTTTGCCACTTGGAAAAATGGGTACACCTTTTCTCTTTTAGTTCCTCCAGGGGTTTTGTCCCCTTGGCGTCCTTGTTTTCCCCATGTCCCTTTTCCCTTTGTTTTTTTTTGGTGTTTACGGAGTTCAAACTTTGAGGTTTCATTTCTCGAACAATGCATTCCCAATGCCCAATTCCCAGGTTCTCTCCCTTGTTTTCTTTTGTGTGTTGCCAATCGGATAGTGGGGGTGACATGTTCCCTTTTTGAAAAGAGAAGATGCCAACCCCGATGCCTGATCCTCGGTCCTTCCTCTTCGAAGATTGGATGTCGAAGGTGCTATGTTTGCTTGATGAAAGTTGAACACAAGAAGACCAATCCTTGACCCTCGATGTGTCCGAGTTGCGATCTCAACTTGGGTACCCAACATTAATGGTGGTTGGTGGCATACTAATGCATGCATCCTTGCCTATAAAAGGCTGCTTTTGGCATAGTTTCTCATCATTTCAAACACAATAGGAGATCATTAAGTGCTTTGCAATCAACCATTTCCATAACCACATGCCCTGGTGCAATTTACACTCGTATTTTGGTGCCCTAGCACAATAATTGTTGAAAATGATTTGCTTGCCGGTGTTCAAGGGTAGGCTTATGCATTTTTAGGTAGGGTTTCCTCTCTTCTCGTTTTTTATCTTTTTTTTTTGTTGTTGTATGGTGTTTGTGCTAGGTTTAACCTAGTGGTCTTCGACGTTTCGATTTGTTTTGCCCAGTTGTGCTCCCTTTTCTTTGTTTTTAGCTGAAGCTTGAGGTTCAACCCTCGTCCTTCCTCAGGATTGGGTGATAGTTGTTTGGATAGATTTGTTTTTCCAAACTGTCATCCCAATCCCGAGTGTACCCTATGTTGCAACATGAGATTCACCCCCTAGGGTTTTGTCCAAAAACCCCAAAATCCAAATCAAGACACGATGGCTCTCATATAGAACCCCTTTAAATGTCATCATAGGATTAAAAGACTTGAGAATGTTTGAACAAACCTCAAATCGATGGTTAGGGTTTATAGATTCTAAATGTGAGTTCACAAAACCGACCATTCAAACCTTGATCCTTGATCCTCGGTGAAAATAGTAGAGTTGTCAAAAAACTAATTTTATGGAAGTTTTGGCATTGAGGGTATTCATTATCCTTTATCGTTAAGTTTGGGAAAATTGAACTTAGGATCCTCCATCCGTGACAACGGATTCAACATTAGATTTTTTTTGCTACATTTTGTCAAAAATTTGAAGAAATTCATGGGGGCTTCACTTAGTGAACCTGGGTTATATCACGTGCGTTCATGGCATACTAAAGAATCTCCCTATTTTCAAAAAAATGTGCCCTAGAATCCTTTTTTCCACCCCCTCCCAACACATAGCTTGAATTAAAAGCCCCCCTATTTTGGCCAAATATTGCATTTTTTTATAGCCCGAATTAAAAACCCCGATATTTTCACCGATATGCAATATATTGTGCCCTCATTTTTGGGATATTAAACCCCCCAATATGAATGCACGTGATTGCCTAGCCAATGATGCCCCCGTGAAGAAATTTAGCATTAGGAACCCCGATCCTTGATCCCCTATAAGGATTTCAACATGAACATACCATCGCACATCGAGCTTCGGGGATAATCTTTCCGTTTTGTCAAAAACTGAAGAAACTTAATATCATCACCTTTGATCCCTGATCCTCGACAAAGGAACTTAACTTAGAGTTCTTATCAGACATCAGACATTTGCTTCACACTTGACCATATTTTTTTGGGAAATTGTCATACAAATCCTCGACATCTTGCCGGTTTTTCAGCTTGATTGCCGGACTTCGAGGTCTGGGCTTAATAAGTTCAAAGTTCATATTGTAGAATGGAATAAGTATATAGCTTCAAACCCAAACACTAACATATCTTTCAAAGGTTTTCATGCACAACTACCTATTGGACTTCAAGCTTTGGGAGTACAATGTTATCATTATCCAGAACACAAAGTAAAGATGAACTCGGGATCTGGAATCCCTATTTACTTCCTACGGCGTCAATTTTAGATTTCAGAAGTAAACAAAATGCAGCAAGTACATGAATCAAAGATAATTCACCAAAACATATATGGCAGGAAGATAGAACTTTATCTCATCATGTAAAATTGGATACAACAATCAGAATGTCCTTGTTCCCATTACAAGATAGCTTATATACTACTCAGCGGTTGGCGGAGATACCAACCATCGCCAACTACCAACTAATGCTTCCAGGAACCTTACATGGCCAATTATTAACTAACATAACCAAAATAGTATTCCTATGTCAGCAAAATTATTGCCAACATCAGCCCCCCCCAAAAGAAGTCATCTTCCAGATGATGAAGACAAAATGGGAGCTAACCTACTACAAACTACTAATGAGAAGGATTAGAGGGCGTCCTTGGCAAAACAAAAGATTGAGGTGTGCTTGACTGCTGCTGCTGTAGACACTAGAGGCGCTTGTTGGCCGCCAATTCTCGTTCTTGTGTGGTCTTTACCATATATGGTATACCTTATGCTGTAGTGTTACCGATAGTCCACTCTCAGGAAGAGTGGAGCAGATAAACTTAAGCCACATTATTATGGACCATTCGGGATCATTAGGTGTATTGGTGAGGTGGCTTATGAGTAAGAGTTGCCTGCAGGCTATTGGGTACATAATGTCTTCCATGTGTCTCGCCTCAAGAAGGCGATTGGGCACAATGTGGTTCCTTCTATAGTGTTACCACCCCTTGATGAGGGGAAATTGATTCTTGTCCTTGAGGCCATTATTGACACTCGAGAGAGGAGATTGAGGAGGTTTATCAGGGAGTATCTGGTGAAGTGGAAGGATCTACCATTAGAGGATGCAACATGGGAGTGAGTAGATCTTACAACACTCAGAGTTGAGGTTGCTTGAGGACAAGCAATCTCGGGGAGGGTAGAGTGTAACGTCCCCTTCCTAAGGCAAATGATTTCTAGCAAGGTTAGCCTATCAACAGGGGTTCTCGTAGGCTAATGTAGTGGATAGAGGACCCATTTAGAGGAGGCAGGTGACTTTGGAGAGGTCTATGAGGCATTTCCAGAGCTTAGAGCTAGTTTCCTATTTTTTAGAAAGGGCTCCTATTTCTTTTAGAGAGGGATTGATAGTTCACACAGAGATCACTCGAAGCCTGTGGAGCATAGAAGGATACCATATGAGCATTTTCAGTTGTTCGAGGACCTGCTTCTATTTTTTAGGGAGGTTCCTATTTTTTTAATAGTAGACTGGTAGTTCATTAGTTGACCTTCCAGAAGTCGGGGAGATTGGAAGGGAGCTAGAGGAGTAATTTCAGGTGATTAGAGACAATTCCCTACATTTTAGGAGAATCCCTATTTTTAGGGGGAACTGGTAGCTGGCTTGCTACATCGAGACATCACCCCGGTGCCAGTGGCATCATCAGATTTCAGTTGGAGGAGGTCAGGTGTCGGTTCCAGAATAAATTTCGGATATTAGAATAATAACTTTAATATTTCAATTTAATTAAATAATGTGCCTTTTAATAAATTTATTTATATTATTATAAAAATAAAGTGGTCTAAGGGAGGGGACCACCTTGGGGGACGTGCTTCCTAGTAGTCACAAAGTTGTTTTTAAAAGCATATTTCAATAAATTAAAAAAAGTGAATGCTCATGAAGGGGAGTTTGAACCAAACTAGAGAGCATATTTTGAAGCACATTAAAAAGAATATTACATAAGATGCCAAGGAACCCTAAAAAGGGTACGTGCAAGATGATAAAAGCATAAAGAGACTTTGGAGATGGATTTTGCCATTATCCACAGGTCATTTTTTAGCTTGGCATCTCTGATTTTGGAGCTATGGAGCAAGGGTTTCAGTAGTTGGATTATGGAGATGAAAACATTCACAGTTTGAGGACCTACAGAAGTGCAATACCTTCCAAGGGTCTGATTTATGGTCTTTTTCAGTGTAATCAGCAAAGAGAAAACACACAAAACAGGTTGCAGCAGGGAAGAATTAGTAAATTATTGCAGATCCAGTCAGTTAATTTTATCAGCCTGGCAACCTATTTCCAGCCCAACCATACCTTCCAAGAAGAGTTACCAGAAACCCTAGTTGGGACGTATGGTTTTGAGGCATAATTAGGGGCTGATCAGACTTTGATTTAGGTCTGATAATGCAGATCAGACATTACGGAAGCTGTCAATTTGAAGAAATCAGGCCCAGCTATTAATTCATTGTCTGCTCCAGTTAATAATCATACCTGTACCTGACTGTACGGGTATGCAACTTCATTTGGGAGCAAATAAAATATCAAAATTGTTTTTCCTTGCATTTACATTTCATTTAATTTATTTACAGCATTATATTTTATTGTCATTCTCCATTGCATACCAAACACAAGCATAAACTCCGAAAAAAAAAATCAGAAAAAACCAGAAAACACAAAAAAATCAGAAAACCATTAAAACAAAAAAAGATCAGCAAACTCAGAAAATCAGATTAGCAGATTGGGGTGGCTTATTACACCTTGGTGTAATTCTATTGCTTTTCAAGAGAGGTGATTCATTTTTGAATCACCCATCGTTGGCTTTGCTAACACCACCATCAATAGGGATGTGTGGTTACATGCTTGAACACATGGAGGATGCATTGGAGGAGCTTTTTATTTTAGAAGTACTCATAGAGACTCTGTAAATGTTTTGTAATGTTTTCATTGTTGAATAATAGATTTGAGTATGGATTCTTTTGGAGGTTGGATTTTTCTCTCTCGAGGATTACCCTAGGGTATATCTTGTGTAATCTTGTGATATGTCTTTGATCTTTGAATTATGGTTATTTTGTAAGCTTGTGTGCATGCTTTTCTCTCATGGGGTTATGCAGGAAATGGTTTGATCAACTTGATAATAATTTCCTAACATGCTAGTAAACTTAAAGTCAAGAGAGATTTAACAAAATATGGGAAGAACCTTGTTCCTGCATCTAATTGTTTATACTTTATATAGTGCACCCATAGTTAGACAATGACAATGAATGTTCAAACTTGGATCTCCAGATTTGGGCCAAATTTCCCTATTCTAATGCTAATTAATACAAGGGGGCTGAAAAGGGAGAAGGATTTTTCTGCCTAAAACAAAAGAAAATGATGTGATGTGCAATTATATTGTCTAAGTGGTGGTAAAACAAAATAACATAGAACAAATAATTCTTTTTAATAGCTTAGATTAATACAATTAATAAAGATGCAAGTGGCAAGATATTCAATATTGAATATCCACACATAATTCCTTGCCAAAGGCCAATATGAGCAACACGTTGTTTCATTAAATACTTTAATACATAGTTGCATCCATCTTCAAAGGTAAAAAGTATTACAAGAAAAAATGGCAAGACTAAAATACTGATAGTAAGGCTAAAGATAAATTCTCCAAAGATATCAACCTTAGAGCTTGATGCTTAATCTATACAATTTCCAAGTGCATTTAGAGTACTTTGGGCTCATCACATTTACAACTTATCTGCCCTGATGTTCACGTGTGCCACTTATCGAAAGAAAACAAAGCTATGTGGTGATGGATGATTCCCCAAAACCCTTTGCTGGTTGAAAACTCAATCCAACTCCTTTCCTATTGATGAGCACATGATTATATTGTGAGTGAGGTGGGTAGGTGTATCAGTATAATGCAACATTTACCAAATTTAAACTTTAAATTAATCATAATAACATCATTAATTCAACATCAATAATCATGCACATGAGAAGAACACAATAACACGGGATATTTATGTGGAAACCCTTATGGGAGAAAATGGCTAGAGAAATGGGAATCACCCAAAATCGCCGAGTTTGGGTGATTTCCGAGTCGAGTCATGCTCGTCGATTTCATTGGGCTCGGACTCGGACGAGTCTGGGTCAAAAAATCGCCCAAAATCAACCAAAATCGCTGAGTTTGGCGAGTCCCGACTCCCAAACTTAGTCAACGGCATGTAACTTTAAGTTTAAAAAAACACAACTTCTAATATGTTTTGAATTGATTTTTTTGGGTTTATATTATTCTTTGAGCCTAAAAGTGAACTTCATTTCATTCATTTGGCAAAATAGGTGGAGAAAGGTGAGTTGTGAGGAGAAACAATAGAAAAATAACACCCGACGCCTATATAAAATAATAAAAGACTTTTGGCCTCATGGGGCGCTACCCTTGCCCCTTGACCCCAACTTGGGGACGCTACCCCCAAACCTCCGTTGTAAAATTAGGGTGGGAATTGCGCCGATAAAAGTAGGGAAATTTTAACCACCGAGTCTGATTAGGTTCCAATTCCATATAACAACATATACTTTCATTTGGTGCATTAAGAGTTGGAAAGGAAGAGTTTGAATCTCATTTGATCATATGATGACATGGATTTTTTATTCCATGAGTTTTGTAATATTGTATACATTTGACAATATCTATATATCTATGTTTGTTATTTTGTTTAGCTACAATTTGCGTTTATGCTTATGTGATTGATGTATACTTGTGTATGTAATCAAATTAGCTTCTATTTAATGATGTTATTGTGTCTTTAAGGTGTATTTAATAAAGGGTGCATGGAACAAGTTTAAATCTATAAAAATCTCTAAATTTCTTGAGTTTTTCACTTTGCCAAGTCCAGCTGAGTCTAAGCCGAGTTTTGACTCCCGAGTCCGAGTCCCGAGTCGAGTCGGCCTCATTGAGTCCGAGTCGAGTTCGAGTCCCGTTTCTTTGAGAAAACCACAATAAAAGATTATTTTTATTAATCTTCTTTTTACAAATTTGTAGGCACCAAACCCTCATTCAATTTGTGAGCACCAACCCACTGGAAGCACCAACTCCCACTTTTGAATTTGTAGGCACCAACCCCTCATTCAATTTGTGAGCACCAACCCATTGGAAGCACCAACTCCCATGACTGAATACATTAGCACCAACCTACTAGAGAGACACCAATATCTCCTTTAGGAAGCACCAACTTCCAAAGCAAAGTGCCACCTTCTATGTTGCCCCTTCAACAAATGATGGACAGTTCAATCTCTTCTATAGATCTCTCACATAACTCTTATATTCATAATCGGCTCTTAGATCTTTTGCACATAAACATCTTTAAATCTCTATGTACTTTTCTTCACAAATTTTTCTTCAGAATTCTTCTCAATTCTGCCTTAAAATCTCTCATTTATTCTCTCCTCTATGCTTCAAATCTGCATATACTCTTATTACAATTTTCTCTTTACTTGCTGGTGTGTTTGGTATTCTTGTGTGTTCTACTCATGCCTATTTAATCACTTGTCAAACACCTTTTATACCTTCAATGATCTTATGAATGGAGATGTCTTTTGCCAAGAGAGACAACTCTAACTAAAGAACACACAACTTCATACTCATTTCACACTCTTTTATATCTTCTTATTCAACACTTTTTACTCCACACTGTTGTGACCACATCACACATCGCGCCATCAAGATGGGGACCCCCTCTTTTTTTTAGGTTTTGCCCTCTCTAGGTGTATTTTTTCTCTCTATGCTCTTTTTTAGTGAGTGAGTGGAGTAGATTATCAAGCAGTAGGATTCAAGATCGAGCAAGTCAAGCTAAGTTAGATGAAGGAGTCAAGTTAAGAGTTAGCCATAAGGTTGCCTCCATCAAAACTGTCATTAGACTGAAATTCGTTCAAATACCTTGACCCGTACCTTGCTCGAGTTTTAGAGAGAGCTTTTGTTTTAGGTCCCGTCCTTCCGGAGGTCGCAGAGCGAATTTCCTATATAGGTATTCTTAGGGGTCTGAATTGATGATGCTTTCATATGGAGAAGTTGGAGAACTTAAGGTTCAAACCTAAGATGAGGTAAAAGAAAGTGGTGAGATCCATGTCCTTGTAAAAGTCATAAGGTGAATTGTCAAATCTTGTTATATAGGCCCTGTACTTAAGGAGGTCATAGAGCGAGTTTCATCTATCATACCTTGTTCTTACCAAGGACGGAGAGCAAAATTTTCACATCTTGACTTTGTTCTTACCAAGGACGGTGAGCAAAATTTTCGCATCTTGACTTTGTTCTTACCAAGGACGGTGAGTGAAATTTTCACATCTTGATTTTGTCCTTACCAAGGACGGTGAGCGAAATGCATTGTAAGTTTGTCCTTAGGATAGTCATAGAGCGAATTCTCCTCAAGGAAGGTGAGCGAGCTTCTTCACTTAACTTGCCGCAGCTTTGACTGAATGCATCTTTTGGACCTTGTCCTTAGAGAAGTCTTGGAGTGATCTGTTTTGGGGCCTGTCCTCATCAAGGACTTAGAGGGAATTATGTTTTGAAGCTTGCCCCTTACCATGGTCATAAAGCGAATTCACCTCTTGAAGCTTGTCCTTAAGGAGGTCTTAGAGCGAAAAATGGTATATAGGTCCTGTCCTTACAAAGGACATTGGGCGAAATTGTTTACAGTCTTCTCCTTGCTGATGGTTGACTAAACTTAGAATGTGTCTTGGAGTGAGTTTTGTTATGCCTTGTCCTTACCTTGGTCCAAGAGCGAAATTAATCATTTGATTATGTCCTTAGAAGGGTCCAAGAGTGAAATTTGCGTTATAAGTCCTGTCCCTGCCAAGGACACAGAGTGAAATGCATTGCAAGTCTTGTCCTTAGGCTGGTCATAGAGCGAATTTGATCATTTTAGGTCCTGTCCTTGGAAAGGACATGGAGCGAACTGCTTGTGTTAATCTTGATCACCCAAATAACATGAAGCAAATTAATGAGAACGTGCCTTGCAAGGGTCAGCCAATGAACTTTATTATAGGTATTGTCCTTGGGAAGGACAGAGAGCGAAAGTTTCATTTATGTCTTGTCCTTACCAAGGACACAGAGCGAATTTTGATATGAGTCTTGTCCTCTCAAAGGACAGTGAGCGAACTTTATTATAGGTCCTGTCCTTGGGAAGGACAGTGAGCGAATTTATGATATAGGCCCTGTCCTTAGGACGGATAGAGAGCGAAATTTGACATACAGGTCCTGTCCTCACCAAGGGCATAGAGCGAAGTCACTACATCAAGCAAATTACATTGACACAAAGCGATCATCCTCAAAGCAAGCATTTTGGCACCCAAAAGTAATTCAAAATTTCGAATTGATGGAAGGGAGAGTGTGCTTTACCAAGTCGGCCAGCATTTAAGAAGGATAACTCACATTTTTATTTTCACTATATCAAGTCGGCCTTGTATCCTAAGAGACATATCTCTACCCTAGGTCGCATATATAAGAGAGCTCATAAGATCATTTCAACATCAAACCAAAACATCATCTTTTCCATCAGCGAATTTTGTAAGCAGGTTGAGCGAATTTATCCAGCAGTCAGCAAAATTCAGTTTCAAAGACATCGAATTACATTCAAAGAAGGCAAATTCAATCAGTAGCAAAGGCAAATTTACCAAAGAAGCAATAACAAGGTCGAAGTCTAGCAGATTGGAAGGCGAAATTCATCATTTAAGCAGCAAGAAGTTAAAGAGACAGCGAACTCTTGAGCATTAGCAGTCACCATTAATCAGATTTCTTTAGGATAAAGTCCTAAAATCAGGAGGTAAGTTCATCATTTAGACAGATATAAGGTCAGGAGCAGGTCTGATTTAGATTGGTAATGATTTTGTTAAAGTCAATTAGACCCTCTTAATGCATATAGTAATTCATTTCATATTTTAGATGCAAGGTTCAGTTCATAAGTTTTAATGCATTGATAATTTACCACGAGTCTAACTTAAGCATCTCTCATAGGTAAATCATGGCAGCGCCTAAGACAAGCGGGTCGTCCTCAAGGCAGGCTCTCATCAAAGAAGACCAAAAGACTGATGAATTAGAGACCAAGATTACATCCTGGTGGAGCAACATTGGAGATACGAACCTTGGCAACTTCAATGTGAAGAAGTTTCGTGACGCACCATACATTGGCAAACCATCACCTATAGCCAAGAGGATAATAGAGAGCGGCATCATCAAGGCGGCTGGATTCCCTCCTGCAGTTAGATGTCATGAATTGATGATCGAGTGCGCCAAGCATTATGATTCACACTCAAGGACGATTGTAGCTGAGGATGGAATTGTTCTTGCCTACCTACCAGAAAGAGCCATAAGTGAAGCCTTCCATCTACCAGAACAGAGAGATATGATCTATAGAAGCCTTGAAGGAGCGAAATCGATTTATGAAAATGATCCTGATGCATTCCTATCAATCATCAATAAGGATTGGTTGCAAAAGAGTAGACCCCGTCTTAACAAGATACCTAATGGGCCACACCGAATTGACTTTTAAGAAGATTTTAGGGATTTAATTACCTTGCTTGGATGAGTTGTAGGTGCCCCTCAAGCCTTTTGTTTTGACAAGTGGATGTTCTTTTTCATCCAAATAATTATTCAAGGGAAAGGGATGATTAATTGGGCAAGAATCATTAGTAATTGCCTAGATGTACAATTGAGAAGGTTGATTCCTACCAAGTCATTCCACATAAGCTCATATATCATATATTCTTTAGCAAGGAGCTATGAATATGCGGGGCTACCACATAGAGGCAGAGTTCGAAGAGGGCCCAGAGAGATAAGGGTTTGTGATTCTTATGAAATATTGCACCACCCACCTAAGCAACACTATAGATTGGTCAATGATACTTTCACGATGCACATCACCGGGACTCTACAAGGTGGGATCCATCAAAGACTGTCTTCGGAAGCACAAGAACTACTCAAAACAATATGGGGCATGGTTTATTCAGTTTCCTAAATTCACGTATGTAAGGATCCAAGGATGTCCTTCTCCTCCTTATATGTTGCCACGTTATCCCACAGACAGGACAATACTTCTCAAAGTGGCTAGACAATTGTTAGCATGTATCAGATCCTTGAGGTACAAACATGGAGCTTTCATCACTAATTCCATTTCACTTGGGAATTCAATTGAAGTTTGCCCTTCCCTTCAAATAGCTGAAAGTGCCAAGCTAGAATTATCTCTCTATTTCTCTACACCATTTGCTTCTAGAGATAACTTTGATCCATATGGTAATGTAGAAGAAATGGCTGGAAGGAAGTATAGGCATGTGTTTCAAGTAGAAGATTTTTGGATGAATGTACAAGATGACTTCGAGATAAAGAAGAAGATGTACTCATGGTTGCCTCTTGATCTCATTAGGAAATGCAAGATCTATAGAGTGGCTGATCAAGCACATGACAATGGCCGATATATCCAATCTTCCTATGAGAAAGAAGATAAAGAAATAAAGATTGATTGGAATGAGAAGGAAGTCATAGATTTGAGAGAATTGATGAATCAAGTTTTAACTTGCACAAGATGGGTAGATATCCAACATCAGAAATTGAAGGAGCAAGCTGTGACAATGATATTCAATTTGGAGACAAAGACAAAAAAAGAAGAAAGGGTGAGTGTCAGTGAGAACACTTCCCACTCCAAAGGATCAAAGAGAAAGAATGAACAAGGAAAGGAGACTTCCAAGAAGAAACAAAAGACAAATTCGGATCAGCCTCCTAGTGCCTCTTCTAGACATGAGAAGGAAAATCAAGGCAAAGATCAAAGGATAGACGAAGGCATGGTCCACGAAGTAGATGAATCAATGGAGTCAACAATACAAAATGACAAGAATGATAGGCAAGATCAAGGAAATATGCCTCAAGGATCATCAAATCCAGCCCCTCATATCTAGATTTGTGATGATAAAGAACAAGGAGATAATAATGAAACAACTTCCCCTCCTAGGAATGAACTATTGCTCGAAGAAGTGCAAGTAAGAGAAGGAAGATCTTCTATTCCCGAATGGCTCAGAGAGAGGCTTACCAAAGAAGTGATTGAGGAAGAAGAAGATCAAGCATTTGATTTAGAAAGTCTTTTAAATGGACCTCAAGAAGTCATTGAAAGAAAGAAAGCTCCAAAGATGTCTAAAATAATAAGAAATGATGCAGGCTTTAGAAAGATATAGATTGCCACTCCTGCGGTAGATAAATATGAAGATGAGATTATGGCAGAAGAATATGATTTGGAGACATTCGACTTAGGTCCACTCACTTCTGAGCAAGCCATGGAAGAAGCAACCGACTCAGTCAAGGCGGTTAATGAGAAGCTAAAGGCCAAAATAGAGAAGAACAAAAGGTTAGAAAAGGAGGTCAATGCATGGAGGAACTATGTTCAACAATTTCAGCAACCATTGACACATTGGAGTCTGGCAGCCACACCACCTCCCTTGCTTCCTGCCGAGTCAATTGATCACATGGAGAAAATGAAGAACTCAGCCCAACTTCTAGAGGCTTGGATCAGCAAATCCTTCACAATGGCTAATGAGTTGGCAAGAAATATGATGAAGATACTTGGTAGAGCCATTCAAGTTCTTGAGATAGTTCATAGCCTCATGGTGACAGTTGATGCCTTCACTCATGCTAAGGATGCCACCATTCTAGTATTGCAAGCAATAAGGAAAGCATCTAGACAGATACAGACACAAGAAGGGATAATTAGAAAAGAATCAACTCCTAATCTATTACAGTGGTCGACCTTGCTTCAAATGAAGAAACTCCTTTTTGAAGATGTGAGTAACATATGTAATCAAGTCGAAGACACTGTTCATCCTATTCATGACAAGATAATTGAGGAGATATGCATTATTCTTGACAATAGGGTGAAAATTGAAACATATGTGGACATTCATGAATTAGAGGGCAGAATAAAAGTCATCTTTCAAGGAGAAGGTGGACCAATCACAGAAGAACAGTTAGATCTTATGCATGCCACCATGTTCCTCATTGATAAAACAAAAGAACTTGAGCATGGATGGGAGGTCACACTTCTTGTAGCCTTCGATGAAGTAATCCACCTGGAAGAACGTATGAAGAATCTACCTGAGATTCCAATTTCTGAAGTTGAAAGCATGATGTCCAAATTCATTGAATATGCCAGAAAGGAGAAGGAAAAAGGGAACACAGTTCTAGAACAAAGTTTGTTATGAGTCCACTTGGCATTTCATTTTTCTATTGGAAGATGCTTCCTCGATTTTCGTGTCAGCACATGTTGTCTTCTTATTGGTTTATTCATGATTATGATTATCTTGATAGGGTTTTCATGTGTATTAAACCCTAATTAGGGTTTAGGTGGCAAGATCTTGGCCCTTGATCTTCATTCGATCTCGGTCCTTCATTGTATTTGAGAGTCCTATATAAGCTCCACTCAATTCATTTGTAAAGGTTAATAATAGCAATAGTGATATTAGTACGCAATAGCTATAGCAATAGAGTAGAAGAGAGAGTAATAGTGCTAGAATATTGGCAAGAGACAGACTTGAAGAACTGTTGTTGTTTGGCAATTGGATTAATGAAACATTGAAGTTATGGTGTTTTTGCTCAATCCTTGAAGCTTGTTGCATGGTTCTTTTATCTTCTCAAGCCAATCTTTTGATGATAGTTTAAGCATTAGATTACATGATGGAATGTTGCAATTGATATATTGTGAAGCTCGTCATCCATACCGCTAGCTTTCTTGCTGATTGTAAGCGAGCCTTGTGTGGTCAACTGGAACATTTGAAAGTGTTAAGTTCGATTATTGCTTAATCATTGATATGCATTCAATTGATGGTGTCTATGATTAGTAGTGATTTGAAAATCTTCAAGCACCCTTAGAAGATTGAACTAGTTCTAGTGGAGTTGTTTGGGTATGGCGAAGCTATAACTAGTTGAGTTTCACTTGTGTCACTTCATTCATTCATTTTAGAATAGCTTAAAATTCCTCTAAACCCTCATCTTTTGTCATTTTTTGGTAGTTATTTAGTAGTCTTAGGAGAAAATTCCATTTGCATACCATCTGCCAGTCACTTCATGAGATCTTTTTGAACCATAAATGCCCCTTGATGAAACAACGACCAACTATGCTTATCCACACGTAGTGATCCTACATTTATGAACTTGGAGTCTTTTTGGGTGATCCTTAAGCTAAATCTTCAGCATCCAAAAGATTTTGTTCAAGAGAAGATAAGATACCTTGGTATTTTATTCTGAGTTTGCATGTGCTTGAGCAACACATCAACACACACACTACTGATATGCCTTATATATCTATGTAGTTGACATAGAATGCATATTGTTATATATAATAATATTTGTTATCTACTGAAGTATTAATTATTTTTATTGAGTTGTCACTCTTGAGTAGTTAGGTGTCGGTTGGTTGGCGGTTGTGTACCGCCAAGGAAGGTAGTACGGAATAGTCAAATCTATTGTAATCCTTGGTCGGCCATCTCTAGTCTTCTTCTTTGTAAGAATTGCATATGCGAATAAAGATATATTTTACTGCTATGTCTGGTATGCATTGTCATGTACATAATTATTTTCTGTATTTAATTTACCAGTTGTAGCGGTAAACATTTTGGTGCCGTTGCCATAAAAGAAATCGGGACAGCCTTGAGTGACTCATGTCTGTAGACCCCATTAAAGGTGAGAAGAGGCCACAAGGTGGTCAAGACCAAGCGATTAGGTGATCCGCCAACCCTCAGCCAGAGGGAGCACATAGACGAATCGAAGCTTGGAAGTACTTAGAGTGTTGGGATGTTGGAGGTGGACGTGTAGAGGACGCATGTGTGTCTGAGAATGCAAGGAAAGCACTACAACGTAGCGGTCGAAACAGTCCACCGGAGTGTTGGAGACGCTGAAGGTGGATGTGTAGAGGACGCTTGCGTGTCCGAGAGTGCAAGGGAAGCACCAAAACGTAGCAGTCGAAACAGTCCACCAAGGTCAGGCACACAAGGCGAATACACACAGTGCCTTCCGAGTGAAAATAATGGTGAACACCTAGGAGAAGCAAAAACTACCGAAGTTCACAGGGGATGGATCGGAGGACCCTGTACGACATTGCAAAACATGTTTAACCATTTGGGAGGCAAATGGCCAAGACGACCATGATTATTGGTTGAAGGCGTTTCCAACCACCCTTCGGGGGATGGCAATTGATTGGTATACCGACCTCGATGCCTAGTACAAAACAAGATGGAATAATTTGAAGAAGGCCTTCGAGGAGGAATCCAAGCTCCTGAGAGATGATAATGAGATCGTGGCCGAAATCTATAATACCAAGCAAGGGAAAAATGAGAGTGTATGCACTTACAATCGTAGGCTCAAAGAACTGTTGAACAAGATGGAGAACCAACCGGCCGACGGGTTGAAGAAGAGGTGGTTCATGGAGGGATTGATACCCTCACTGTGCAAGAAGATGAAAGTAGTGCCTCCGTCCTTGTACGCTGATGCTTACAATCGGGCGATGGACATCGAGAGTGAAAACAAAACCTCCTCTTGAGAGAAGGGGAAGACCGACGATGATGAGAGCCCCGAAGGTAGCAGTGACGAAGAATCCAAAACCGTATGAGCCCTTCGACGGGATATGTTAAGAATGATGAAAGAATTGAAGGCTAAGAAAGGAACCAGCGGAGAGGGTAATGAACTATGGTGTACTGAGTGCAAAAGTGAGGGGTACACAAAAGGTAATTATCCTAGAAATATGTTTTGTGAAATTTGCCAAGTGTTGGGGCATTCAATCAAGGAGTGCCCGTACAATTTGAAGATGAGAAGTACACAAGTACTCTTCACACAGGGAGAGTCCAGCCCATCGAAAGCATAGAATATATCGCCAAGCAGTTATGCAAATCAACGAGGGCGAAACCAAATACAGTACAACTCGAGATGACGTCCTATCATACAGTGCCGACAATGTAGTGAATGGGGACACTTTACGAGAGATTGCCAGAACAAGAAAGACAATGTACATTTATTGTGCAAATGGTGTGGACCAGGTGACTATGAAGACATCAACTGTCCAAAGCAAAATGGGGAAAATATACTAGACGTCAAAGAGCCAGACAAGGAGATACTCGCAATCACGAGGTTACAAAGCAAAAAACAATGTACCCCAATCCCCATACGGAGAAGGAAAGACTCTGAGAGGCAAAGGCGGATGTTGAACGGGCGATGGCAGAGGAGCGAAGGGCCTCACATGATGCTGCCAGTACTCCACCACGGTCGGAGTCCGAGAAAACTATCATAAAACAAATGTTACAAGCTACCGCACCAGTACGGGTATCTGATCTTTTGTAGACTATGCCACAATTGAAAATGGCCCTTACAAATGTAGTTGGCGACAATATCATCATCCAGGAACGCCGCGAACCGGCAGAAAAATCACATGGCACATCTGCCATGGACTAGACTGTGGCAAAACCATTTGGCACATTGGTCGCGAACCCCATGCTGCTCACTGTGAGTGTTGACCGAGAGCCAGCTGTAGTAGAAATAGAGATCATAGGACGGAAGCTGACCAATACCATCGTGGACAGCGGCTCTGGAGTAAATGTACTGCCGGAAGAAATATGGAGGGGTCTGGGCAAACCAACTCTCTGGCCACCAACATTTTATCTTGTAGGTGCCGACCAACATGGTATCAAACCCTTGGGAACACTTATGGCACAAAAAGTTGTTATCGGCACCCAACATTTCTCTTCAACTTCATCATCATTCCACTGGAGAAAAAGGCCTATGATGCCCTCCTCAGAAGAGGTTGTTGATCATGGCGAAGGCAAATCATAATTGGAAGAACACACTCTCCATTGAGAGTAAAGGGCATAAGTATGTGATTGACTTGAGGGACCAAGAAGAATTGGCATCCTCCGACTCAGAGTTTGAGGGTGGAGAGTTTGGTATGGACAAAGAGAGGAAAGGCATGGAACCCAACGATGAAGGGGTGCTCGAATTGGAAGATTGCTAAGAAGATGAGACGAGTTCCTTGAATGGACTATTCCACTAGCAAATGGAGGACTACGAGGTATTTTCACCAACATGTAATTTTCTTGAAGCAACAACTCCTAGTGAAGAGCAATTGATGAAAGCATGTAACGTTATGAATGATACATCTGATAGTACATAGATGGGAGGTGGACGAGAAAAGCCCATTGGCGAAGGACAGAGGCATACAAACAAAGGAGCTTGCACGAAAGGAAATCATACCCATACGGGGTCAGATCATATGCATGCGTACTATCAAAGAATATGGAATTGAGAGAAAAAATTAAAAAGAAGGAACCGTACAAGCCACAACGAATTCCATCTCAGTCGTACGACACCAGCCGTCCACCCTACGGAGTAAGGGATCACACAGCAAGGAAACTATACAACCCACAGAGATATGTGCAGAACCTAGTCTGTACACTGCATGGGTATGAATTAGAACGTTGCACAAGCGGAGGCCGTACGCCATACGGTGAAGGGAAAGAGTGTCTTATGGGAGGAAGGACTATAGCAGTCCGTACGTTGTACAGTACAAGAGCAGATTGTGCGATTGAAGGAGAGGAGTTGTCCATATGCCATTCCAAGCACATCACGCAAACAAGAAGCACTGTATGTGCTCGTAGGGAAAATAGCCAAGGTAAATTTGTATGGACCCGTACGGAATCTTGTGGAAGATGACAGGAAGATACTGTACACACCCATATAGGACCAGGGAAGTCACGGGGAAAACAAGAAGGAGAAGCCGTACACATCCGTACGGATGCATTTTGGTCAAGAACGAAGACATCTGTAGAATTCCGTACGGGAAAGGGAGAACATTGACAACAACGGTAAATTGTCGTACCAGTTCGTACGAGTCGAAGGTAGCAGATCACCGTACAAGTTCGTATAGGAGGAAGAGGAAGACATTGCCCTGTTGTGACCATTTCACACATCGCCCCATTAGAATGGGGACCCCCTCTTTTTGCCTTAGGTTTTGCTTTCTCTTTGCTTGTTTTTCTCTCTGCTTTTTAGGGTTTTGAGTGAGTGAGTGGTTTGCTTGGGTTGGCTGGATTAGAGCTAAACCTTGGAAGCTCGTTTTAGGGTTTCTTTCAGGCTAAGTTTAGTCTTGTTTAGGGAGGTTGTTAGTCATCTGCTTGAAGCCTCAAGATTGCCAGGATGAAGCATGCCTTTCAGGAGAGTCAAGTTGGTTAGATCAAGGAACAGGGAGAATAGGTCTTAGGTCAGGTCTAGATTGAAAGAGGGGTTTTCTTGTCAGGGTCCTGTTTGTTTCCCTGTCTAAGTGAGTTGAGTAGAGCCAGTGAAGAAAAGGAGGTGGTTTGATTAAGTTTGATGGAGGATGAAGCGAATCAAGGTAAATCTAGCCTGGAAATGTCAAAATCGCTCCTAACCCTTCCAGAGGGTCCAGGGCGAAAATCCTTGTAAACCTCTTTTTCTCCTCATTTTTGACTAAGTGATGCTTTCTAGGGCATGTTTGGAGGTGAATTGATATGTTCTTTGCCTGGAGAGGGATTTGATTGTTTTTTTTGAAGAGCAAGATAATGCCTGAAAGAGGATTTTCGCTCCTGACCCTTCCAAAGGGTCCAGAGCAAATTTCATCCTAAACACTATTTCTTGCCTTGGATAGACTTGCAATCCTGTTCCTAGCTTAGAAAATGATCTAACTTTGCCTTGTGAGGTGGTTTGAAACTTGAAGACTAAGCAATTTGGCCTGGAATGGAGATTTCACTCCTGACCCTTCCAGAGGGTCCAGAGCGAAAATCTTATTATAGCTTATATTTTAATTTGGCCTAGAATGGAGATTTCGCCCCTGACCCTTCTAGAGGGTCCAGAGCGAAAATCTTATTAGAGCTTATTTTTCACTAACTTTGGCTAAGTTTTGATGTGCAGGGTATCTTGGAGGGAGGATTGAACGTTCCTGTCACATTTGAAGATTTGGAAGCTTGCAAAATGAAAGATTTTTTTGACAAGAATGAAGAATTTCGCTCCTGACCCTTCCAAAGGGTCCAGAGCGAAATTCCCAAAAGCTCTTATTATGCAGTAAAGAAGGTCAAGTTTTGGGCATGAATGAAACGAGAATAACTTGCTTTTGCCTCCTGAAGATGTTTTAACTTGGAAAGTGAAGGATTTTGCCCAAAAGGAGAATTTTCGCTCCTGACCCTTCCAAAGGGTCCAGGGCGAAATTCTTCAATCACCTATTTTTCTTGCAAAATCAAGTCACTCTTTGGTTTTTATGGCTTGGATGAGAGGAGAGTAGTGCCTTTTTTCCTTGAGAGGTGAAATCAACTTGAAATGATGATGAATTGAGCCTGAATTAAGAAATTCGCTCCTGACCCTTCCAAAGGGTCCAGGGCAAAAATATCTATAGGAGACATTTCTTGCTCAGTTTGGTCGAATTGAAGTGTCAAAGGCATGATGAAAGGAACAATGAGCATGTTGAAAACCTTGGGCATGTTTAGAAATGAAGAAAATGAAGGATTCTAGCCAGGAAAGGCAATTTCGCTCCTGACCCTTCCAAAGGGTCCAGAGCGAAATTCCTTATAAACACATTTTTTAGCCTTTCTTGGATATGAAACCTTAATCCTAGCATGATGAAACATGAAATCCCACTTGGCAAAGAAGTTTTAAGGTGAAAAAATGAAGATTTTTGGTCAAGATTGTAATTTTTGCTCCTGACCCTTCCAGAGGGTCCAGAGCGAATTTTCTCAAAATTACCTTTTGCTATCAAATTTTGTTAAGCCAAGTATGGGATAAGGTCAAACATAGAAAGAATTACCCCTGGGAGTGAATTGAGGTTGCAGGAAATTATCAAAAAGTGAAGGAATTGAGCCAAATGGTGAATTTCGCTCCTGACCCTTCCAAAGGGTCCAGAGCAAAATTCCTAAAAACACCTATTTTCTTGCAAGGTCAAGGCAACTTTTTAGTTTTTATGGCTTGAATGGGTGTGAGGAAGTGTGTTTTGCCTTTTGAAGATGATTGAGATTGTCAAGAGGAAGCAATTAAGCCTAGAACATGATTTTCGCTCCTGACCCTTCCAAAGGGTCTAGAGCGAAAATCCTCAAAACTATCCTTTCTTCCAAAGTTTGGGCAAATTTAAGCTTAGACATGGGTGTGAGAAGACATTTGAATTGCCTTGAAGTGGAAATGGACTGCTAAGAATGCAAATTTTGAAGCCAAGAGGGAAATTCGCTCCTGACCCTTCTAGAGGGTCCAGGGCGAAATTTCCAAATCCTCCTATTTTCCTTGCAGTTCAAGATAAGATTTTGGTTTTCGGGACTCAAAGAGGAGTAAGTCATGATGTTCTATGCCTTGGAAATGATTTGAAGTTGAAAGGATGAAGGAATTGCCCTAAAACCTAAAAATCGCTCCTGACCCTTCCAAAGGGTCCAGGGCAAAAATCCTAAAACCAACATGTTCCTTTCAAGTTTGTGCTAAGGCAAGACTAGACCAAGGTAGAAAAGGCCTTTGAGACCACTTGTGAGTAGATGTTTGTTTCAAAATTTGATGATTCTAGGTCAGACAAGGAAAATCGCTCCTGACCCTTCCAGAGGGTCCAGGGCGAAAATCTCAAAATCCCATATTTTGCCTTGCAAGAACAAACCAAGCTTGGGTGGAGTGAATGAAGAAGACCATTGCCTAGCTTTGAGTGAAGGATTCAAGACAAAATGATGAAGGAGTAAGCCTAAGCAAGAAAAATCGCTCCTGACCCTTCCAGAGGGTCCAGGGCGAAAAACCCTAAAATCACCTCTTTCTTCTTGATTTGAGTGAGACTAGGCCTGGACTACAATGAAAGAACCTATTTGGAATGCCTTGAAGAGGTTTTGGACCTTCAAAAATAAGAATTTTGAGCTTAAGAGAGAATTTTGCTCCTGACCCTTCCAAAGGGTCCAGAGCGAAATTCCCAAAAATACAATATTTCCTTCAAAGTTTTGATGAACTAACCCAGTGATGGAGATAAATGAACCCTGGAGATTGCCTGGGAGGATTTTAATGATCAAACTAAGGTGAATTTTGGCCTAAAATGTAAAAATCGCTCCTGACCCTTCCAGAGGGTCCAGGGCAAAATTCACATTTTCACCTAATTTCCTCATGTGAAAGACTAAAAATTGAAATGCAAGACTTTGATCTGAGCAAAACAAACATGAACTCGCCTTCCGGGAGATTTTGGAATGAAGGGAATAAGGTATTCAAGACCTAATTTGAAAAATCGCTCTTGACCCTTCCAAAGGGTCTAGGGCGAAATCATCAAAAACCTATCATTCAACCTTGATTGATTAAGTTTAGGGCAAATTGCAAGATTGTAATGACAAAGACATGGAAGTTTGCAAATGTAGGTTGAGAAAATTTCAATTTCATCAAGAGAACAAGCGTGGATAAGGGGTTCAAACAAGTCTTGAAGTGAATCTAGACCTTCATCACTTGGAATAATTCAAAACTTAAGGAGAAAGGAAATTTCATTAAGCCTCAATCAAACCTCCATATTCCTAAATTTTCACCGAATTTGCCAAATTCAAGACATTTGGGAGGTTAAATTAAGTTCGCATAATTTGAAGCCTTTATAATTGAATTAATTAAATTTTAAAGCCTTAAAGCAAATATAAAATCCACCTTGGAGGCCTTGAAATTAATTTTTAAAAAAATAAATAAAAGGAGAGCGCTTAAAATACATTTATTTGCTTTTACAAGCAAGTCGGCCTCCTTTTAAGTGGGATTTTATCTTATTTTATTGCTAAATACCTAAGTCGGCCTCATGAGGATTAGGGTGAGCACCCTATTTAAGGGAGATGCTTTGTGGTGAATCCAAATCATTCATTCATTGTTCTAAATGCGATCTTGAGGAGCAGATTGGAGGAGCGAAATCTAGCAGATTGGATGCGAATTCTTACTAAGTTGGAGGCTAAATTTCCAGAATTTGCCAAGTGGTTGGAGGTTAGTGGAAGGCGAACTTCTTTTGAAGGTTAATCAAGACATAATTCATCGAAAGGGAGACCAAAATCCAATTCTTATCTAGCAAGATCTGATCTTTTTCCTTCCATTTTCCAAGGTTGATAGTTAAGCATTCAAGAAGAGGTATGAAGAATCAAATTGTTTGAAGTCCTTATTCAAAACTTATTTTGATTTCATAGCAATCTTTTAAAGTCTAAGTCTTGAAAAATCTAATTTCCATTCATAATTAATTTGAAAGTTTATAATTCTTGGATTTGTCATTCTCAAATTAATGTTTTGAATTATTCCCTTGGAAGGTCTTAAATTCTATGCTTTAAGGTATGATGCTTAAAGACTAATTTTAAATTTTTGTGTAGGCATCAAATGACGACCCCCAAAGCCGGAGGATCTACTAGTCGGCAGGCTCTCATCAAGGAAGATCAGAGGAGCGACGAATTGGAGACCAGGATCGTGTCCAAGTGGAATAATATCGGAGACGCCAACTTAGGAAACTTCAATGTGAAGAAGTTTCGAGAGGTCCCCTACATTGGCAAGCCATCACCTGTTGCAAGGAGGATAATTGAGAGTGGCATCATCAAGGCTGCAGGTTTCCCTCCCGCAGTCAAGTGTCATGAGCTGATGATCGAGTGTGCCTGCCACTATGACTCACAATCAAGGACGATCGTAACCAAAGAGGGGAACATCTTAGCCTTCCTTTTAGAGGAAGCTATAGGCGAAGCTCTTCATCTTCCGGACCATAAAGACATGATCTACAAGAGCTTGGAAGGAGCAAGTTCAATCTATGAAGATGATCCTGAGTCTTGTTTGAACTTCATCAATAAGAATTGGTTGCTCAAAAGTCGGCATCGCCTGAATAAGATTCCCAATACACCACATAGGATTGACTTCTAGGAGGAATACAGGGACTTGATAACTTTGCTCAATCGAGTTACAGGTGCTTCTCAAGCCTTCTTCTTCGACAAGTGGATGTTCTTCTTCATTCAAGTGATAGTCCAAGGAAAAGGAATGCTTCATTGGGCCAGAATCATTAGCAATTGTCTGGACGTACAGTTGAGAAGGCTAAGACCCACCAAATCATTCCGCATGAGCTCATATGTTATATATGCCTTGGTCAGGAGTTTCGAGTATGCAGGGCTACCTCACAGAGGAGTGACTGGAAGAGGACCCGGAGAAATAAAAGTTTGTGATTCTTATGTTCATCTGCATCATCCGCCTAGAAGTGACTACAAGTTAGTCAATGACACCTTCACGATGAACATTACTAGGATATTGCAAGGTGGGATTCACAATCGACTGTCTCTGGATGCACAAGAGCTTGTGAAGAAGTATGGTGCATGGTTCATTCAGTTTCAAAAATTCACATACATCAGAGTTCATGGGTGTCCTTCACCTCCCTACATGTTGCCAAGATATCCAACAGATAGGATAGTACTACTTGAGGTGACTAGACAGTTGGCAGCTTATGCGAAGGCATCCAGACACAAGCATGGAAATGGAATTCCCGTGCCCATCATACTAGGGAATTCAGTTGAAGTGTGTCCTAATACTCAAGCCGCGGAAGATGCAGAAAAGGAATTATCTTTATACTCATTCACATCCTTTGCCTCGCGAGAGAATTTGATCCTCATGGTTATATGGAGGAGATAGTCGGCAGGAAGTACAAGCATGAGTTTCAGGTGGAGGACTTTTGGATGAATCTCCCAGGTGATTTAGAGGTCAAAAGAAAGATGCATTCCAGGCTACCCTTAGATCTCATCAGGAAATGCAAAGTTTATAGAGTAGCCGATCAAGCCCAGGATAATGGTAGATACCTCCAGTCATCCTATGAGAAAGAAGACAAAGAAGTGAAGATAGATTGGAATGAGCCCGAGATTTTAGACTTGAGAGCTTTGATGGCTCCCGTTTTATCCTGCACTCGCAGATGGGTGGATGTACAGCATCAAAAGTTGAAGGAGCAGAATGTATCAATAACATTCACTTTGGAGGCAAGACCAGAAGAAGGAGAAGCAAGTGTGAGTGAGAATACTTCTCATTCCAAAGGCTCAAAGAGGAAAGAAGGACCTGAGAAGAGAGAACCTTCCAAGAAGAAGCAGAAAACAAATCCTGATCACCCACCAAGTACATCTTCTAGGCATGAAAAGGAGGCGAGTCAAGGGGAAGATCAGAGGCAGATAGTATATGAAGTTGATTAGTCTATGGAATCCATGGTACAGAATGATAAACAAGAGAAAGGACAGACACCTCAGCATTCATCAAGTCAATTTCCCCAAGTTGGTGCTAATGAGCAACACGAAGAAAAGAATGATGATGAAGCAACATCTCCTTTCCGGGAAGATAGACCACTACCTAAAGAAATACAAGTGAGGGAAACAAGATTTGCCATTCCAAATTGGCTGAAAGAGAGACTAACAAGGGTAGTTGTGGTTGAAGAAGAAGAAGATGTGTTTGACTTGGAAAGCCTTATAGGAAATTCTCATGAGGTAATGGAAAAGAAGAAGGCCACAAAGATGTCTAAGGTAATTAGAGATGAGACAGGATCCAGGAAAGTGCAGGTAGCTACACCAGTGGTAGACAAATATGAGGATGAGATTCTTGCGGAAGAGTATGACTTAGAAACATTTGAGCTTGGTCCACTTACCTCTGAGCAAGCGATGGAAGAAGCAATTGATTCATTTGAAGCACTTAAAGACAAACTTAAAGAAGAAATGGAAAAGAATGAGAAGCTTGAGAGGGAGGTCAGTGCTTGGAGGAACTATTTTAGTCATCTTAATCAGCCCTTGAGACGTCAGGATCCAGCAGTATCTCCTTTACAAGCACTCCCTCTTGAATCAATAGGTGAGGCGGAAAGGGTGAAGAGCTTGGTTCAACTTATGAGTTCTTGGATTGATAAATCTCACAAGGTAGCCGTTGAATTTGCAACAAGAATGATGAAGACAGTTCATCGAGCTATCCAAGTCCTCGAGATTATCCATAATCTAATGATAGCTGTAGCTGCATTCACTCACACTAGAGATGTTATCATCCCAGTCTTATAAGTGATAAGAGAAACACCAAGACGGATTCTGGCACAAGAAAAGATAATGGATGGAGGAACCCATAACCTCCTACAGTGGTCAGCTCTGCTCCAGATGAAGGAGGTCCTTTTTGAAGACGTCAACACCAGATGCAACCGAGTTGAAGGTATCATTCATCCAATTCAAGATAAGGTGTTTGAGGTGTTGTGTACCATTCTTGACAGGCGGATCGAGATCGAGACAGATGTGGACATCCAAGAGTTGGAGGATAGAATCAAGGTCATCTTTTGCAAAGAGGAGAACATCATCATAGATAAGCAACGAGATCAAATGTACACTACTATGTTCCTGATTGAGAAGACCAAAGAACTTGAACCTAGATGGGAGACAACTCTTCTCACTTCTTTTGATCAAGTCCTTCACTTGGAAGAACGAATGAAGAATCTTCTTGAGATTCCCATTGCTGAGATTGAGGGAATTGTGTCCAGATTCATTGAATATGCTAAGAAAGAGCATAGGAAAGGGAACAAAATTCTAGATGAAAAGTTGTTACAGGATGATGTGGCAACTTAATTCCTATTGGTCTATGTCTCCTCGGTATTTGTGCCAATTCTTTATTGGCTATGGATTAGTGATGTTTATCTAAATGGGGACTTTTTTGTAACAAACCCTAATTAGGGTTTAGGTGTCAAAATCTCAGCCGTTGATCTTTTGATCCGGGCCATTCATTGTATTTGAGGATGCTATACATACCCTCACTCATTTCATTTTAAAGAGTTAGAAAAGGTTAGAAAAGAGAGAGAGAGAGAGAGCTTAGAGAGAAGAAAGTTAGAAAGTTATTGTTGTAGCAAGATTGAGTAGTGAAGAAAGAATTTTGAACAATTGTTGTCCATTTGGCTATGAGATCAATAAAATATTGAAGTTATGGTGTTTTATTGCAATACTTGTGGCTATCTTCATGATTGTTTATCTTCTTGAATCACTCTCAGTTGAAATAGCATTTAAGTTCTAAGTTTGAAGGACGAAGTGTTGTGCTTGATCTTTGATAAGATTCATATTCCAAACCACTAGCTTCTTACTGATTGTAAGGACGCCTTGTGTGGTCAACTGGAAACATTGATATTGATTAAGAATTCAATCATTCTTGGAAGTATTGATATGTATCTCTATGATAGTATCTATATCCTTGATGATTTGAAAGTTATTGAATCCCCTTAGAAGATCGCATCAATTCCAGTAGAGTTGTAATTTCTTGGCGAAACTGAAATTGGTAGAATCTTATCAAGTCTAGTCTTCATTGAGTCATTCTTAGGATTAGTTCAAGTATTCCTTCTTTGAAACCCTTATCTTTTGACATTTTTTGAAAATCCGTTAGTGTTAGGAAAATCCTGTTCCTACATTTGGAAAGAAGGTAACACGGACAAGCTTTCTCTGAAAGTACGTAAGGCCCCTTGAAGAAACAACATACACAACGACCACTGGTGCTTATCCACACGTAGAGATCCTACAAAAAGAACCTTGAAGTCATCCCGATTGATCCTTTTGCGACATCTTCAGCATTCGGAGACTTTATTCAAGAGAGGATAAGGTACCTTTAGGTATTTTATTCTGTGTTTGGTCGTGTACAAAATACACATCAACATGCTCGAAGAGTGGAATTACCGTACGATTCCGTACGAAATCGATAGCTTGCTGAAGGGATAATCCATATGAAAGCCACAAAAGTCTGTACGAAGATCCATATAGGGACGACAAACATCAAGAATTTGTCTAGGGCAAATAACGTGGAGGGAAATCTGTATGGCCAGGCAAAAGAAATACCGTACGACCAGGCACAAGAAATACCGTACGACCAAGCACAAGAAATTTCGTACGACCAAGCAAAAATTCTATACGGACAAGAGTAGACGGGGAGGATTTGTATGCACAAGTTGAAGAAAAATTTATGTACAAAGAGGAGAGGTGGTCCGTACGTAGTTTAGATCGTATGTCGTACGGCTTTGAGGTAGAAATTGCAGAAAATAATCAGCGGAGAGGAAGTTGGGAGCCGTACATGGAGGTGCCACCTAGGCTGTGCGGGATAGACTCTCACTGGAGACTATTGTTTGACTTCATCAACAATGTTTTTGGCATCTCAAAAAATCACAAAAATTATGTGCGCCATGGAGTTCCGTGTGGTTTTGAAGGTTGTAATTTGGTGTTGGCGGTGGGGGCTTTGCCCCTCGACCCCACCTTGTACCTAGAACCCCACAAGGGGCGTTGCCCCTTGACCTCGTTGGGGGCAGTGCCCCCAGACCCCCGCAAGGGGCGCTGCCTCTTGACCCCGTTGGGGGTGTTGCCCCCAAACCCCCTTTTGATTTGGCAAGTACACTACATGTTGGGGTTGTCCAGTACAAGTATTGGCCTACACTCTTGTCATTAGCCTTTCCATATATTACTTGATGTTTAATTGTCGTCTGGAAGACGACTTTTTGTTTTGGAGGGGATAATGTAGCTGGCATAAAACGCATATTGTTATGTTTGATAATATTTGTTATCTACTGAAGTATTAATTATTTTTATTAGGTAAGTTGTCACTCTTGGGTACTTAGGTGTTGGTTGGTTGATGGTTGTGTACCTCTTGGCAACCGTCGGGTTCTTTAAATATAGTGTACCGCCAAAGAAGGTAGTACGGAATAGTCGGATCTATTGTAATCCTTGGCCGTCCATCTTTGGTCTTCTTCTCTGTATTAATTGCATGTGCGAATAAAGATATATTTTACTGCCATGTCTGGTATGCATTGTTATGTACATTATTATTTTCTGTATTTAATTTACCAGTTGTTGCGGTGATCTTTTCAATCCTCTAATTAGTTGTACACATATTATAAACTCATTTGCTCTACAGACACAACATCTACCTCTCCTTTCTTGCTAGAGTATATATATTTATTCCTTGTATTCTTCGCACTCCACTCACTCTATTGTGTATATATGATATTCCCTTTTTCTCTCTCACTTCATTAAATTCCACACAATCGGATTTTCTTTAATATCTCTATCTTCATATGAAAGTGTGCATCTTTTAGAAGAGAGATATCCTTCTAAAAGGATATCTTTTTGCTAAAAACTGTTTCTCAAAACTTTTTTTAATCAAGCTCTGCCTTAGGACTTTTTGTTTTCTCTGTTTTTTCGTCTTCTTCACTTCTGTCTTTATGTGGTATTTGTCTTATGTGCTGCACATTAGTAAAATGGCTGCTGTTAACTGTATTGTTACCTTGTTAATTTCTGCCTTGTAAATGAATTGCTGCTTTGTAACAATAGTTTATGATCTTCTTTGTAATCACTAGTCTTTGTATTGATCATTTGACATATAATCATTATAATGATAAAATCTTCTTAACAAACAAAACTCTTTTGTAATTGCTGTCTAACATAATCAAAGTGCTGCTTTTTGTCTTATAATCAGATCTTTGTCTTAAGACATATTATTATTGTCTTAAAACATAATTACTGCTCTTGTTAAGTATTATTGCTATTCCATAGACAGTATTCATTGTTCCTTTAGCAATAATCGCTTCTCCTTTAAGTATATTGATTGCTACTTTTGACGTGGGCTCACTGTCTTTAATACTATCATTGCTATTCTTAACCTTTCTAGTTCTCTTTAAAACATAAGCTCTGCCTTGCTGCTTCTAATCATGCATGGTTGTCCATTAGTAATGTTAATCGCATGCCTTTCTAAAAGTTAATCACTCATTATATTTGCTATCCATAATAATGTTTGCTGCCACATATTCTTTTGTCGCTTGAATTTCTCCAATGCAACTCTAAATTATATGATCTTGCTCTTGAAATGCTTAGTGGCCTTTGTCCTTTATGTGATGTCCTTTGATATCAACAATATGGTGGCAGTGGTTTTGTTCTTTGACATCAATGACAATCTCCAATAATCTTGCTCTTCCATTTTTGACATCAATGATAACATTATCTTCTTACCTTTGACATCAGTGACAATATTTCCAAAACTTATCTCTAGATAATTTAGAAGAACTCATTATTGCTTGCACGAGCCATTTAATTAACTCATATAAAACTGTAGCATCATGTTTAGTCATAATTACTCAACACTAAAAACGAGCAGATATTCCCCATTGAATATTTCCAAGATGTTTATCTCTTGGACTTATGAAGAATAAAAGCTTTTAATTCAGCAACAATGATTCATGCCAATTCTTTAAGACTTGGAATGAAGCTGTTTATTGAAAAGAAGCAATCGGTTAACCCAATAGTAGAGCCAACAATGTATCAAAATGTACATAAATTCGTATTGGTTCAAATGATCTTCCTAGTGCCCCATTTCACCTAGATGGTGAATTTGGTGCTAGTTTGTAAAATGGATGGGGAAATCAAACTCTGTAAATTTCTGAAACTTGAATGAAGCCTTGAAGAAAAACAATTGTTTGGGCTACCTACTTTGGATGAAGTTTGTAAATCATTAATGGATTGAAGATGATGTCTTTATTAGATGGATTTTTGGTTACAATCAGGTCTTGGCAAACTGACAAGACTGGTTAAATGCCATTTTTACAGCTAAGTGAGGAACCTTTACATAGAATTCCCTTTGGATTGACCAATGTTAGAGCCACCTTTCAACAAGCAATGGATTGAGCCTTCGGGTATTGGTGCGTAAGTGCATTATCATATATATATGGATGATTTGACAATGTTCTCTAGACACAAATATGATCATGTCCACCACTAAGGAGATTGCTTGAGTGATGCAAAGAATATGGTATTTCTTTGAATCCTAAGGAGAGCATAGTTAAAACTTAAGGTTATAGAGGGCAAGTTGTTGGGCCATTTGATCTGAAAAGGAGATATCCGTTGATCCCAACTAAATAAATTCTATCCTCAAAATTCTTTAGCAAGGTAGTAAGAAAGAAAAAAAATCATTCTTTGACAAAATTAATTTTGTTAGGAAATTTATTTTTGGATTTGTAGAGATAGTAATAGCAAGTTAAAATAGGAAGCCTGTATTGAGTGGATGGTAAAAGTTCAAAATGCATTCAAAGACATTAAGTGAGCTATCTCTAAAGCTTTATTCCTTGCAAGTCTTGGTTTTCTAAACCATTTTACATGTATTCCTTTGCATTAAAACACACTATTGCTGGAATTCTAACTTAAAACATGAGGAATTTGAGGAAAATCCTATTTCCTTCACGAGTAGGCACTCAAAGAATGTAGAGCTAAAGTACTCTATTTTGTATAAACAAGTGTATTCTATGGTGCATGATGTGATAAAGTTTAGACAATATTTTACAAAGCAACATTGCGATAGTACCTAATCTTGCTATAAAGACCACAATATTGCAAAACTTACTTGATGAGAGGAGAGGAAAATGGATGTCTGTGCTATAGTAATTTGATTTGGGAGTCAAACCTGTGAAAATTGTCTAACGAAAAGGATTGACTCAATTGATAGCTGATATCGATCCTAACATTTCATGTTTTAATCGCTCAGTGAATGATATCAACAAGGACAGTTGGTATTGAGAAATAGATTATTACCTCATAGATAGTTTCTATTAGATGATTAAAAAATAAAAAAACGTCTAGAAGTGAGGATTGCAATTAAAAAGTGCCAATCTTATGATTAGTTATGGGGTTTTTTAATGGTAGAATCACGGAAGAATATTTTTGAGATATTTAACTCAGGAGGCAAGAGGGATGTTGAATGAATTTGATGACAAATTCGAGAGTAATGCCACTCATCAAATTATCAAAGCTAGATATTACTGGTTGTCAGTTTCAAGGATTCACATCATGTCCAACATTGTCATGTTTTCCAAACCTACTAGAAAGGGAAAGAAAACTGATTATGCCTCTAGAACTAGTATTGAGCCTAGGGCTTTCACATAGCGGGGATTAGATTTTGTTGGGTGAAAATCCAAAATCCTACATAGGACATAAGTTTCTTTTATTGGTTACCAATTACTATACCGAATGAACTAAATCTCATACACTTAAAACACGCACAAATAATGTGGTCATCAAATTTCTGGAAGACATCATCATAACCAAGTCCTGAAATGCCATTAGCTTGGATATGTCATAATGGTCCCACTTTTAAGTTGCTTAATTTTATTGAGTGGATGTATGATCATAAGATTATCTGTAAACTACAAATAAAAGCTTTGTTCAAGTATTCACCAGAGAAATTGACATTAATTTGAGAAATTGGCGTTCCTAGTTATGTTCTCCAAAACTAAACTAGAATTATCTTTGTGTTAAACTATAGTTAGGATCTAGTTGTTGTAAGTATGCCTTGTAATTTTAATTTAAGATAGAAATATAAAGCCCATAGTATGATGCTTGCCATACTAATCCTTACTCCATGTGTTTCCCCACATACAACCTAATTGTTGTATAAATCTGACATTGGGTTCAAATGAAAATTAAGTCGTCCTAACACTTTTTCACATTAGTGTAGATTGTATGAGAAGCAAGTCATGGTGTTTCACTCATGATATGAGGGATAATCATACTATGAGTGATATGCTTCTAACATATTATACCATAATCCTAAGATCAGTTCTTCATAAAATCTATCTGATTTGGGGGGTTAGATTGAGCCATATTTTAAACAAAAACCTTTTTTTTGGCTTTAATTCTGTTTATTTACAATTTAGGGTGTAAGTTTAATATCAGAAGTTCACATCATTTACTCACCTTTAGAAACTTAGAGAATTAATTTCTATATGCCAATATTAAGAACATATTCCATATAATACTTGTACCTTTTTAACCCGTTTAATTCACCATTTACCATTCAATACATATTAACCCCATTTGCAAGAGGGGAATTTGATTGCTCTTATCGATATTGGTTAAGTTCCAAGTTGAATGGTTCAATGAATTATACATCTAGTTTAAGAACCTTCCATGATTGATTGTCATTTAATATGATCTTCCTTTTTAAAACAGATAGAATTTTTATAATAATTTCTAGTTCTTCTTTGCTAGATTGTTCAGGGACAAATAACAAGAGAAGTTAATTTACTATGGAGAAATTTTTGACAGTTTTTGGATCTTATTCTTATTGGCATTCATACTTTTTCATGAAGCATTATCCCACCAACTTAGATAAACTGACACCATCCTTTTGATTGAAATGTCTTAATTCTAATCTCTTATAAATTGCTTCATGAAGATTATAGTAGAAATGTTCAATGAAATTTACTTTTATTAAACCCTTTATGAATGTTACTTATTACTTACAAGATCATCCTTTATACCCATATGGAAAGTCTTTCAGCTAAAGAAGATCAGAAGTTTAATCCTTTTATGGATATGCACTTTAACATCGAGACTCTTCATTTGAATCCTTTTGACATTGGGTTGCAGCTAAATTATTTACCCATAGTGTAACAAGCTAACACTTCACTAGGAAATAAAAGTAATTAACTTGGAAAACAACTTGAGTTGCATATAATTTTTGAAAAGAAATATCTAACCAACTATAACTGAATTAATGAATAACTAACTAAACTTCAGCATGATCTGAAACTGTAACATGCTAAACTATAACAAGGAAATAAATTACTTTCTAATTTTATGGAAACAGAAATGAATTCTTTTATCTATAAACTGAAATTAACATTTTGCTAATATTTTCATTAGAGATGCATAAATTCCAAAATATTGCTTAAACAATATAACATCATGAAGAATTACATATACTGATCATCATAATGAAAGAGGAAGGGTTAGAGGTTACAAAATCTTTAAGCTTCCCAAACTGAAATCTCTTGCAAGCCTCACCATTGTTTGAGAGAGGGAGTGCATCATCAAGGGCTTTACCTCCAACCATAGACCTGGCAGTCCCCTGCACACCTTCCATAAGGAAGTGGCCCTACCCTTTATGAGGGTGCAGACTAGCGTCTATTGTTTAATTGCCATCTCGCCATCTGAGCCTAGTGTTTAGAACCTACACAACTCTAGTCGGTCAGACTCTATAGGTACCTCCTAACTAGTATGACCATTTGACTAGGATGTGTATCTGATTCATGTGAACTAAGGGATGCATGCATAGCACTGCACCACCTTGGCCAAGGTTTAAAAGTTGCAAGCACAATTTTTCGTGTAGTCAATGTTCACCACCCTCGCTCAACTTGTACATTCAAAATTGAGTTACAATTGGCTCATTGGTTAACTAACCATCTAGGCATACTAACTGCATAATGTCTTTCTAAGTCACCAGGTTCGGCCGAATTTCAACCTTGAAGTTCGAAATTCGCCGAACTTGAAACATTCTGCAAAAACCCTAAAAAATTTGATTAAATTCGATTAAATTCGAATTAAAGTTTAGGATTGTCGAAAAAAGTTTTTTTCGTTTGCGTTTTAGGGTTTCATCGCGGTTTTAATAAATAGGGCGCCACGGGAGTTGCAGTCACACCCACGGGAGTCGCCCAGTCTGCTCTGCGCCCACGGGAGTTGCCGGGAGTTGTAGTCTGCCCAGTCCACCATGGCGCCAGCCCGCCATGTCCGCAGGATCAACAAATCGTGGAAAGGAGATTACTCTTCAGTGGCAGGAGGAATGGGTGAAAACCATCGATTTGATGAAATATTGCTCAATATTCGTTAAACATATTTATTAATATATAAAGATAATGATTAAAGGCTCGATATACTTTAGTTGTGGTGAGCCCCCCACCCCGAAGATAATGTATTAAAATTATGATAGATGTATTTTTAATTTAGTAATGTATAAAGATGATGTGTTATAAATTCATAATATATTTTTATTTCTAATAATTTTAATTTAATTTAGTAATGTATAAAGATGACGTGTTATAAATAATTTTTATTTCTGGAAAATAATATTGAAAATTAATTGCTCAATTAATTGATTTTTCAATTTTAATTTCAATTAGGAAGAATTTAATATAATATTATAGATATATTGCATAATATTTATTAAAAATTTAAAAAAATTTCATATGGCGAATTTAATTCGAATTTTATACATTTCGAATTTTTTCCTCATCGAACTTCATTCGAATTTCAAAGCTGTCGAACTTTGAATTCGAATTCGAACCTGGTGACTTAGATGTCTTTTGACACTAATGGTCACTAATGACCTTCATAGGATCGTGACACTGCTGGACAAGCCAACTGCTTTATGTCCACTGACTCTAATGGTCATTAACTACCATCATGGATAATATACAAGAATAACAATAGTTTCTCTTTCAGCTGAACACAAACATTTCATTATGACTCATTTGTATACTCAGATCTGTTATTTATTTTAGATAAGTGACAACATTTGTTTTAATGAATGCAGTAGATTGAGAAGAGATAATTCATCTATTCAGGGTCTTACATCATTTGATGATTTAATTATGATCAAAACACCTCCAAATGAAGTACTAACTTCAAAAGAATGAGCCATAATGGGCTCAGCATACAAGAATGAATTATTTAGTAATGATGATGCCCAGATCATATGATATAATCAGGTTCTATACCCTTACAGTCCAAACATATATTACAGTGCATGGCTTACTCTGAGATTATATCTTGAAAACTATACTTGAGAATGAAGTTTCAGACATTATCATGAATCACTTCCATATTAGCATGTAGACTTTTTTTATAATGACAATTCGAATTCCTACTGTCTCAGTAAGCAAGAAATGCAGATCAATCAATGATCGATAAGGAAGGTTTCATAAGACAGCGTATCCGTTATCAAAATATGACAAAGAATTTAATGTTTTTCAATTGATTCCATACTTTTTATCGGATATTCTGATTGATGCTTGATGACATAGTAATAATACTATAAAAAAGAACATGCCTGATATTCTGATTTATGCATTACATCTGTAAAAAAGAGCATGCCTGATATGTAATCGATGGTAGAATGCAAGTGGAATCGCTTCTGGAATGCGCCTTGATTCCCTGCTTCTGGAATGTTGTCCTTGATTTCACTGATTAGAATGCTGAGATGTTGGGGACATATTACATAACAAATGGACACAATGCTCAATCCAAAAGTGAGTAAAAATGCCAAAGTGAATGCTAGCTACAAATGAAACTAGACACCCTCCGTTTAAACCTTTACAAATTGGGCCCATGATTAATAATTTCCTTCCAAATTATTTAAAAATATTTTTGTGATAATTAAGTGTTTAAAGACACTTTTAATTTAATTAAATAATATTATAATAAGTTGGCCTTAAATATAAACTTATGGTGACTTATGATGTGTTTCCCTTGCTCTTTCCCTTAGTCAATGGGAAATGAGGTTAGGCTAAACTCTTAAGGCCTTCAGCAATGATTCTTGTTCGAAAAAGGGGACATGACAAAAGATTTAACTACAGAAGTGACAAGGTAGGAAAATCTAATACCTTGTGTTTAAATAAACTAACTTATAAGACACAAACTTGTATGCAACATCATAAAGCAACCCTAAAAGACATTTCCATCATCTCTGATTCATAGCACATTAATAGCAACATGTCAATAAATAATGAGATTTATTATTGCACAATTTGATGTAACGAAGCTAAGTAACCTAGAAGTTTTCTTTTGTATCTACTACAAAGACATTTCAGCTGACCTAAGAAAGATAGTACAACCATATTGAGAATTATTCTCATCTTTCTTTTTCTTCTAAATCCCCAAAAACCATTATTTGGCTAATGGAAACGTACCTATTTGTAATGTCCCCTTCTAGCCAGTGATCATTCCTGGTGGGGAATAGCCTATTCAAGAGGCCCATAGGCTATTTTTGGTAGAATTAGGGTTTCCAGCTTCCAAGTGGATTTTGTGTGGGAAGCTGTTGGAGTTTGGAACTTCTGTTAGGGAATTTTTTCTGGGTTTTCAGAGAGCTACTCAGTGATATGACATGCATTCAGTTCTGAGAGGAATTCTAAACTTAATATTTTTAGTAAGTTGGTGGCAGCTGACCAAATTTTGAGGGTTTTCTGGGTTTTTTGAGCTTTCTCACTGGGTTTGACGAGCATGTCTTTCGGAGATGATTTCATGACTTACTATTTTTAGTATGTATCAGTTCAAGTAGTTCTATTTTTAGTAGGGCAATTCAGAGCTCCAGTTCAGTCCAACTGATGGTTCAACACTTCAGTCCTCAATTCATTTGGTATTAAGTAGTATTTCGCTTGCAAAATGATTTATTAAATATTAACATTGCATTCTAAGGTTAATAATTAATTATTATTATTTGGACGACTTTGGGAAATAGAAGCTTATTTTATTTAAATGATTTATTAATTTTCCCTAAGTCAGTCGCATAAGAGAAATAAAGCTTATTTCAGGAGCTTATTATATTTATATTTGCAAGTTATTTCCAAGGCAAAGTTCAAACTTGCCTAGATGGAAGGGGACGCCATTTTGAGGGGACAAATGAAATGAAATTCAAATGAGTTTGGGCGCTTTTGGGGTGAAATGAAATGACATGTGATTTAGGCATATTTGGTGTGCATTTGCATTTGAATTTGGTTGGACAAAAGTTATAAATAAGAGCCTTGGGCTCTCATTTTGGGCATCTTGAAGAAATCATATTGTTATGTTGCCAGAATGGTGAGTGAACTTGAGCTTCGAAGTTGTGGCTCCCTAGTTTAGCCAGTTTCGTACTTGAAACATAGTACCTAGCCGAGTGTTGGATTGTGGTGTAGTTTCAGTGTGCGTTTTTCAGATTTCCTGTGTGGTGTGAATTTCAGTGTTGCTGGTTTTTGGTGTGGCTGAAGCAAAGATTCGATCCTACCTCCTTGCCTATGCGACCTTTCATTCTGGAAATTGGCTCAAAATATTTCTGTGCATTTGGCAATAAGATTTGTAAGTTTTTAGCCCCTAGTTTGGAGTCTTTAATTTTATAATGCAAATCGTACTTTTCCAGCATAGGCATACTTTTTGTGGGTGCATTGGGATGTGTGCTATGTGTTTGGAGGCATATAGAAGCTCATTTCCAGTTTGTTCTTAGTCGCTTTATGCCTAGTGTCAGTTTGGGTGTGTTATGGGGTGTTTTGGGTGGGTTTGGAGCGAGTTGGGAGCATTTTGGTATGGTTTGGTGTTGCTGGTTATGCATTTCCAGCCTGTTGTTATCTATATCAGATTTTCGAAAGTTGGTGTTTGACTGAGTTCTTGCGAGTGAGTGTAGTTTGAGCTGGTTTTGGTGGTAGTTATCATTTGTGATCAGCATTGTTCTTCTATTCTATCTTTCCTCTTTTTTTGTAACGTTGAATAGTAGTACTATCAACCACTTATGGATTGTAAAGCATACCCCGCTGGAAAGTGGAAGAGGTTGGCTTGCCGCCTACATTTGATATTTGCAATTCAGTCCTCTGTAATATTCCCACTAATTTTTTTTTGTTTTTTCAGAGCAATATCACAATCACACCAATCACCCGTTAGCGTTAGAATAATGAAATTGAAACAATTGAAAGGAACCCTACACTTTCTGATCACCAAGAGCCCAGACTGGGAGGTGTGAGCATACGGTAGCAGGGGATTGTTAGAGATAAACTGCTAAACTGCTGAAATACAATAATGGGCGGCAAGCCAACCCCTTTTGCTTATCCAATGGGAAAGCAAGGAACTTGGCGGTAAACCAGCCAAGAGAACAACACTTCAAACACAAATCACTCTACCGCAATATTTCAGCGGGAGGACTGAATTACAAAACTACTCAACTCGACCGCTTATGCAGCGGGAGGATCATTACAACCAATATCACTCAATCGCTTGTGCAGCGGGAGGACTGAATTACAAAATATCAGATATAGGCAGCAAGCCAGCCTCTTCCACTTTTCAGCGGGATATGAAAATTACAATCCAGAACAGTTAGTAGTACTACTTAACCTTACAATAGAGAGGAAAGAGAGAGTGGAAGTATATTGCTGAACACAAGAGATAATGATCATCAAACTAATTCAACAGCAAAACAGCAGGCTGAAAATGCATAACCAGCAACCCATAAACTCACTAAATTGTTCATATCTCACTCAAATCTCCTTCAATTCACTCCAAATCACTCCCAAACCAACACTAGACAAGTAGCAACTAAGAACAAACCAAAGAAGAGATACCAAACACTCCAAAACACCCTGCATGCATCCCAATGCACTCACCAAAACCCACACCTAGCTAGGATATTTTGATTTGCAATATAAAATTTAAAACTCAAAATATGGTGCTGCAAACTTACAAGATATATCGCCAATAGCAAAAAGAAGGTTTGAGCCAGTACCCAGAATGATCAGTCGCCCAGGCAGGTGTCATGTCCCCTCCTGGATCGTTATATATTTACGGAGAAAAAAGAGAGAGACCCTAAATGAAGGAATTATTATTATTAATTAATATAATAATTACCAATGAATGATTATTTAAAATTCATTAATTAAATATTATTTATGAACATGATTTAAATATTATATATTATCAACATAATTTATATATTCAATAATAAATAGTAATACAATTAAAATACAAGAGGAAAAAAATAATAAAAAAATATATATATATATAATAATAAAAATAATAATAAAATATAATATAAATGAGTCCGAGATTATGAGTTAAATACAACTCTCGGCTATATCATTACGTGGGCATGAAGAATAAAAAAGAATGTCTCTATTCCACTCTTTTGTCACTAACCTCAGATGTGATGATGCCAACCTTCTTCGATAGAATACCGTACTTTAGAGAGAGAACAAGGCAACAAAAGTAATATAGGTGCGGGCCAATGATTTGGAGATTGTAAGACAACACATATCGATTAAAATGATATCTTATGAAGAAACTTGACAACGATGAAATAAAACGGAAGTGAATATATGGAAACAGATGAAGTGAGACTGCTTCCTATAATCAGAACATGAACACCATGACGCGTAAAGATATCAGTAATTATAATAAGACTGGTCAGAATCGATGAAGGAGCATTCATTATAAGCAACATACATACCACTGACATCTCCATCCCAGAGATTGACTACGGCATTCAACTTTCGAGCATTTTTTAGGGGTGAAAGATCGGTAGACCGTTTTATTAACAAGACAATAATTATTAGTCAACCAATAATTGAAAGGGATAAATAGCAACTGATATTATGGTCAACATTGTTATGGTGA
Organism: Cryptomeria japonica; assembly: GCF_030272615.1. Lineage (NCBI taxonomy): Eukaryota > Viridiplantae > Streptophyta > Pinopsida > Cupressales > Cupressaceae > Cryptomeria > Cryptomeria japonica. Next base: position 212,931,287 of record NC_081413.1, read on the forward strand.
TGATAATTACGTTATCAATGGTTACAAAAGTTAATATCGGGTATATGTAGAAGCCACGATTAGTGAGGTAAGGATAGTCATGAAAAGGTGCGATTAGTGAAGGAAGAGGAGTTGTCGATGAATAGTCATGACAAGGGTAACTTTTCACTCCATTTTGCAAGATATATATGGAGATCTAGTTCATTCTAGGAAGAGGAGGGAGGAAGGAAAAAGGTATTATCTGCAGCACCAATAAGAGCAGATCAGAACTGTTATTAAGTAACCAGCAATAACATCCCTTTTCTGGGTGGTATGCTTAATATATGTAGCCCGATAATGTTGTAGGCAGAATTTAATAATAATAGTATTAACATAAGTCTACAACAATATAGTAATACTAATATAAAGGCATTCACATAATGTGGCAGACCAGATCTGACGCATGTCAAATTTGTCTGCCATCACAACCATTAGGTAGAATAAAGGATCAATGCTTTGGTAAATGGCAGTGCTAGTCATTTATATTATAGGAAATATAATTGATTTATATATATAGAGAGAATTAGTAATTTAAATGAATATAGTTAATAAATATTTTAATATATATATTAATGAATATTAATAATGGATATTTTAATGCATATGTTAATGAATATTAATAATGAATATTTTAATACATATATTGATAAATATAAGTAATAAACATATTAATACATATGTTAATGAATGGTTCTTAGATGTGAATGAATACATATCAATGAATAGTTAGAAATATACGTTAATAAATAAATGTGAATTTTGGGCTAATGGATATTTTCTGAATATATGTTAAGGAATACATGTTAAATTAGGAATATGTAAATATGGATTATGGAATGAAAAATAGTAATAAATTGTAAAATGTATTATAAATGTGATTACATGATGGAGGCTATAGGGGGAAACTCCCTTAGTCTAAAGGAGGGATTATGATAATCCCTAGGGCAGTATATATACTAAATATCTATATGCATATGTATGGCTTGGCTGATTAAGTTCAACCAAGAAGAGACAGATCTGGCCGGTCCCCTCTGAGGACTTGGATGATGCGATGCATCACCCAAGGCAAGGAATGGACATAGGGTCTTTCCTTGGATGGCTTAGGTGTAAGAGGTTACACCCAAGATAGAAATCGAATTAACCTTCGATTTCTTGGATGGCTTGGATGTAAGAAATTACATTCAAGACAGGGGTCGAATTCACCTTCGACTTCCTGGAGGGCTTGGAACCAAAATGGGTTCCAAGAAGGCGAGCTTCACGGCCGCCTAAGGACATACTTTCATATGGCATTCGTATCCTTTTTATTAGATGAGAATTGTGATTATGTAATTAAATATCTTATAGTTAGATTGCAATTTAAATTAGTTATATATATATATATATATATATATATATATATATATATATATGTTGTATTCTAACAATATGTTTTGTAGGACAGTGATCTCTAACTAGTAGGGACATTACAATAGGGAGGTAGGATCGAAAACTTGCTTCAGCCACAGGGAAACCAGCAACTCCAGAAAACACACCACTTTTCGAAAATACTTAAATATGCACTGAAAATGTCACAGAATACACCAAACAGCTAGGTACTATATCTCAAGTACGAAACTGGCAACACTAGGGAGCTGCATTCCGAAGCTTCAAAGTTCATACGCCAATCCGACAGCGTAACGATGCAATTTTTCAAGATAGCAAAATGAGAGCCCAAAGCTCATATTTATAACTTCATGCTCCCCAAATTCAAATGCAAATGGCGCCCAAACTCAACTCAAACTCCTTTCATTTCATTTCAAGTCTCCACCCAACATGGCGCCCACTTCCCTTCTTCCTAGGCAAAGTTCGAACTTTACCTTTGGTGACGTTTTTTTGCAACATAAAAAATATAAAACATGAGATGTTTTATCCTTCCAAAGTGCCACCACATATTACGCCATTGACTTAGGAAAATAACACATTGATATCAAATAATTATTTTCCCCTAAGTCATCCTCAAAACATTTAATATAAAAATACAAATATTTAAATATTAACCTTAGAACAAGGAAATAATATTTAATAAAATCACTTATGACTCCCATACTGATCGTCAACAAAACCAAGATGAAACGGAGTAAAGAAGACCATAGAACTGCTACAGGATCAGGACCCTGTCCATTGCCAAAAATAGAAATGCTCCATACTGCCACTTACTAAAAATAGTAATTCATGAATTACTCCTCCGAAAAGCATGATCTTCGCACCCAATGACAGAGCATGGAAAACTCAGTAAGACAGCATCATCCAAACAACCAACCCCTAACTTACTAAAAATAGTAAGTTCTCGCTTCACCAACGTTTGAAACCCCAATTCTCCATTCCACATAGCCTATGGGTCTCTGGAATAGGCCAATGGACCACTGAAAGCACATCATTGAGAAGGGGACATTACATCCTCCTGCTGCATAAGCGGTTGAGTTGAGCTTTATTGTAAGTGTTCATCCTCCCGCTGAGATACGTGGTAGAGTGATTCATAGCTTGGCTTTTTTCTTGTTGCACCTTGGCTGGTTTACTGCCAAGCTTTATAGTTTTCTATCCTGTTGAAAAGTGGAAGGGCAGTTGCTGCCCATCATTGTAATCAGTTCTTTCGGTAGTTTGCATCTAACGATCCCCTGCTACCGTATGCTTTCACCCTCCCAGTTTGGGCTCTCGGTGATCAAAAGGTGTAGGGTTCCTTACAGTTGATTTGGATTTCTTTTCTCTAACCCTAATGGGTGTTGTTGTGCTTCTAATCTTATTGAAAAATCAAAAAAAAAATTGTTGGGGATATTACACTATTAAATTAACTGAAATAGCATAAGCCCAAGAAAAAAGAGAGCATGACAATTACACTCAAATAGCATCAAAAAATTATCCAAAATCAGAATATAGAGAGCTATCAATATCAAAATCCATCCAAACCAGAACAAATCAGACCCCTGTAAATTATAGATGTTCGTAGACATGCATACTAACCAAAATCCTTGCATGTTCAAAATTGGTTGTTAATCAGTGTATAGCTAAGATTGTTTATTTGTGAGCTCTTTAATTTTTTTCTGCAAACTCTTAAATTGTTTTTAGATTATTTTCCAACCTTCACTTAACTGTCTTCCATTATGCTTAGTAGCTCTGTAATTAACATTCATTAATGTTGAATTTGGATTTGAGCTTGAAATTCTGCTTCTTTCTTTTTTACTTTTCCAAGCCCTATATCATAAAAGGATCATCCAATTTTCACACCTATATGATTCCCCCCCTCCCCGCCTCTCCTATTGCTCAGAAATTTTCAATGAAGCTCCATGGACATCAACACATCACATCCTTTCTTTATCTCATTCAAACCTTTTTCCTCCACAAGGGGCTCTTTAGATCTTGGGGCCTGTCCTTTAAAACTTAGTATCTGCAATTCATTCAAATGGTACAATATTTTGGCCTGCCTTATTTTTTTAGTAGCATTCATTTTTGTTAAATTTTTAATAGTCATTCTATTGTGTTTTGTTATCAACTGACAGTTTGTCATATTTTCTGAAGGTGACTTTGGAACTACAGAAATGCAAAGATATTCCTGTGGGTCTAAACAATGGTGGGCCTGTTAATTGACAAAGAGCTAATTATTCGGTTTACATTATATTTCAAGAGGTCAGTTATTTACAAATCATAGCATGGTTCTTCTATAGGTAAACAGCAACTCGCATTTTACATAGGCAGGTGTGTGTATTGTCTGATTACTTGGAAACATTTTCTCTGGCCGTGTGTGTTTAAAAGAGAGAGAATTCATATTTTTTAAACATTTAATTCCACATTTTCCTGTACACATTTATATTTTAGGGACGTTCCCAATCTAATGCATTTGTATGGGCATATAAGATTAAGCTTAGGAGTCTACAATAAGAGATTATCTTAAGGAATAGCTGATTTGATCAACGGGTCTGAAGAAAATGCTGTAAGTGGTATGTTGGTTTAACACTTGAAGTTTGTAAGCTTGGGAAAAAGGAAAAACAAGCTTTATGATAAAACTAGGCACTTTCTTCCCTTAAAGAGCGGTGCAATGAGAAATAAGTCATTACGTGTATATTGTGTTCACTCAACTAGCAAGTTTTGTTCCTGATAGTTAACTCACTATTATCTAATAAAGCTGCGCGCGAAGGCTATTTTACAAATATTTACTAATAATCTTAGATGCTTCCTTGATTTCTTTGTCTGACAAATATTATTTTTATTTTTCTCTTCTTTCTTTGCAACCATGGAAGGTAAGTTAATATTTTTTCAGTGAGTAAGCACTTTACAGATGACAAAAAGGCCTGCATGTTAACCAAGACTAATCAATTGACAACTCTAACTTAAATCCTGATTAACAGGGTTTTGATGTAGATTTATAATCCTTAAACTGTATTTCATGTTATAAATATAGTCGTAAGACTGAAGCTAATGCATCATTATATTAGCATTATACATCGAAATCAACCCTTTTATGTTCACGTCAACAGACACCCAAATTCAAGAACTTTTGGTCCTAGAAGAAATTCAAGAATCAAATTTTAGATTTTTCTTTCTACATTAGATTTGCTATAGTGTTTTTTTTTTGGTTTGAAAAACAGTCTTTACAATGTAGTTATTTCATAAATCTCTTCCTCGTTTCATTTTAGGACCCCATTGGAATGAAGACTAGTTTGGAAGACATCATAATCATCTTCCTATTACCTCTGGAAACGAAGAAAATGGACATTCAAGTTTGCGAGCATTCTTTGGCAGATCAAGCTGATACATATAATAGCAGGGGGTTATGCATCAGTTTTTCCTTTGTTCTTATAATATTGCTGCTAAGAAGGTTGAAGAATATACATTCTAAAATCTCTAAAATGGTATAAACTATGCAACTCGATGTAAAGTTCTTGAACCCCATCCAGAGGGCTGCTCATATGGCAGAGTAGCACCTTTTCTAGATATCAATTTCTTTGTGTTTCAATGGAGAATCAGGACTATAAAGTTTAGATTGGTGGTGATGAGATAAGGATGGAGATATATATCCAACTGATATTCTCATCTGCTAGTAATCTAGACTCTTCATCTATTACATATCACAGTTGCCTTATTGGAGAACGGAAATTTGATGATATCATCATATGTAGTCCATCTCACCCTAATAAGATTGCACTTAAATTTGCCCACTACATTTCTTCACCTGCTTGCAGGAGAGTATTATTGTAAATTAATTAAAAGAGTAACTTCACTAGAAATTAAAGTCTCATTTTTATTTTTTTCAATAAAAGTAGATTATTCCACTAAAGTCTCATTTTATTCCATAATCCATGTATGCTTAAATATGGTGGCTGAAATATTTTCACTGGGGAGCAACGATATTTTGTAAAAGCTCTCAATTGCGTATGGTGTCTAAACAAAAAAATGTATTGCATTAAGCAACCCTAATTTCTTACATGTGTAACCCATGTTAAAGCATAATCAAATGTGCAAAGAAAAATTTACATCTTAGTGTGCACTTGGGGAGAGGGCCTGATGATGGTGTGGGTTTCTACAGTTATAGGAATTGATCATGTGGAAAAATGCAGGGCATTATAATTGTTAAAAAGGATTCAATCAATGTTTGGTATTAAAACATTTATAAAAAAGAGTATATTCGAGTGAATTAAACAAAGATTATTTAAATACATTTGAGTGAATTAAATTGTACTGGTTTCATGTGTACATGTTTGAAATGACATTTATCTTATTGCATTATGGATAATAAAATAATTTATATTAACTGTAATTAATGCATGTCTTATTAATGGTCACATACATTTTATATAATCAAATATAATCCTTCCAAAACAATACTATATGTCAACCATCCCATCAAAAAGAGAGATATTGTCTCAGCTATCAACCCTATTGCAATAACTTGGAGTATTGGGCATCATGCCCAAGTACTAGTCCATTTTAATATGTACAACCAGTAAAGAAATAACAAAGTAGTTATAGATCAAATCCATTCATTATACAATATACAAAGTTGATTCTAGTTGATTCATAGATTGTCTTTTTGTTATATCTAATTATTGTTTTCTTATAAACCTCATGATGGGTTTAATTTCCTTTCATTCTATATATATTGTTCAAGATTGCAACATGATCACATGGAACTTGTAATGTACTTACATTTACTCCAGGGCTTTTAAAGATTCCATGGAACTTTGATTCTTCGATTCTTGTTAGATTAGTATCCACAATATAAACATGTATATATGTGTTTCAAAACCATGTGATTACACTTACTAATGTTGTTTCATATAGTTATTGAAGTTTAACTAAAGTATGAGGGTGTTATTAAAAACAAAAATGTTAAATGTTATGACAATATATGGGAGAGGGCTCAATGGTGGTGCACCCTAATTTTATTGGTGTCCATAGATAAATGGGTGCTACATCAACACCCTAAAGTGATAGGTGGCTATTCTAACTTGTCATAGAGAAATGTTTTGTTTGAAACTTTATTTGAATCCACAATTTTATTGGCAACATCAAACACTCTAAAAACTATTAATAAATGCAATTTTTAAAATCATGTCCTACAATTGCCTACATGTACCATTAGTTGTTGAATTGTGCCATGCTTGCTATATGTGCTAAATGCAGGGGGGGCAATGTAAGGCATATTGACAACTGCACATATCAAACTGAAGTTGGTTGGATTTCTATATACACTTTACTTAATGTGTAAAAATAAAACATGTATATTTCTATAGACTAGCTTTAATTAGGACTTAATAAATTGCATCTTTTCTACAAACCTATTAAAATTATTTTGTAACAATCTCAAAAAATGCAACTTCGAAATTTCTTCAACATTAACCAAAAAAATCCCAATGCTAACAAAAATGTAATAGATAATTGTTAGCAACTTCCATAATATAATATCACAATGATGTGCAAGGCACATACAAAATATTAAATAAGAATCCACATAATATATAAGTCCTACTAGATTAATACAATTGAAAAGTACATCTCAACTACATTATATTAATAAGAAAGTTTCACAAGCACATGTCTAGTACTCAACAATGAGGATAACATTATTTTATAACCAAGATGTATAAAGGGTCAAATTACAACCCACCCATGATAAGAATACAATAGGTCATGAGGCTAACCACAAAGATACAAGTGGTCAAAAAAAATGTATACCATAAATAATATACAAAGAACTCCAAGGTCCTATACTCGTGCTATTGATAGTGGAAGAGTTTGAATTCACCATGAGGATATTCCTTTCCTCACCATCCATCACTCAAGGTGAAGCATCGTTCACAATCCAAAGGTGTGGTACAATGCAATATTTTGTTATATCTCTTAATCATTTCCTTATTAGCATGTATCATACACATGAAGTTACCATAGATCTGAAACATTTAAAAATATGAAATACATTTTACAATGCACATTCTCAATATGAAGCACATATCAAATAATCATTCCAAGATAATTAATATTTCACAATACATCCTTTCTATTATCTATTACATGTATGAATGTGTCACAACCCTCCTTTATCACCTTTGGATTAAAATACAAACTCTATTATATTTCTTTTGGCTAAACTATTGAATGAATATTATAAAGGAATAAAAATAATAAATCACACACACACATGGAAAATGAACTCTTTTTTTTCTTAATTGTTTATTTAAATTTCCTCACCCAAATTATGGCACATGTTGTAGGAAGAATAAGAAGCTTCTAAAGGCTTCTCCACCACCTTGCATGTAACTCCTCCCACTAAGTCTAATCAATTTGCATGAAGACCAAATTGGGAGAGAATCTCTATTTTTTAATTGAAAAATTAGGTAGTGGAATTTGGAGATTTTTCTTATAAAAGATGTACAAGTTTTCAAAAAAAGGAGTTGGTAATTCCATAAGAAATTCTTCAAGTAAACTTTTCTCTTGTAGTCATATTTTCATTTTTCAGCTAAGATTTTTGCTTTGGAGGACTTCTCTTCAAGTTTGAAGGATCAATGGAGATTCATAGAGGATTCTACACCATTTTCAAGCACCCAGGTTCTTTCAAATTTAGTTTTTCATGCATCTTATTCTTGCTGCAAATTAGATTAGATTAATTTGTTTAAGAAATTAGATCCATTAGTTTCAAATTTTGATAAGAAGTAGATTAAATTGTTTAAGAAATTAGAATCATTTGTTTCAAATTTTGATGTGAATTAGATTCATTTGTTTTCAGATTCTTGATAAGAATTAGATCCATTAGTTTCAAATTTTGATAAGAAGTAGATTAAATTGTTTAAGAAATTAGAATCATTTGTTTCAAAATTTGATGAGAATTAGATTCATTTGTTTTCAGATTCTTGATTAGAATTAGATCCATTAGTTTCAAATTTTGATAAGAATTAGATTCATTGTTTAAGAAGTTAGATCCTGATTAAATTGTTTAAAATTTCTTATTAAGTTTTAGATTGATTCTTGCTGAAGAACTAAATCAGAACCATCTTTATCTCCTTTCTCTAGAATCATTTCTCTGGTTGTTGATTAAAAATCTGAAACTTATCTTTGAAGAGATCTCGTTGTGATCATTCTCTCTGTGATTTTCTCATTTTCTGGTTATCTAAATTCTCTGTAAAAAAATATAATTAATATTTCTTCTCTGTGAATAAATTTTCTCTGTGTGTACAAATAAATTTATCTCTCTTCTCCTGTGTAAAGAACAAAGGAATAAATAATCCCTCTCTAGTTATTTCTCTATTGTATTTTCGTTCCTGGAACTTAATCTATATTCTCTCTAACATTAATATTCTTTTTTTTTTACATACCTGTTATCTACTCTTCTCTGTGTGATTTTCAATAATCTGGAAATGCAATCCTCTTGCATATAAAAATGCACATATATATATATATATATATATATATATATATATATATATATATAACATTAAAAAACAAATTATTTCAAACTTTAACGCACGACATTCAAAAATTGCCATGAGACGGCTAGCGGAAGGCATGCACGCGCAGTGTTTAATGAAACCGCCGCAGGTATTCAATGAAACCGCCGCAGGGGGGTATGGAGGGGCCCGCGGTGTCCCCTCAACCCTGCGGGCCTGCGCTTGCAGGGCCACAGGGGTGATGGGACCCGTGGTCCCCACCCTGTACCCCTATTTACTATCTAAAAAAAAACCCTTTTTACCATTTAGTTTATAATTAGTTTTTTTTTTACTATTTCGAAATTTGAAGTTTTTAATTTGGGTTTTTAAAAAAAATATATAATAATCTAAGTCAATTACTATTAATTATTTAGTTAAATTTTTAAGTTTGATAATAATGACATTTAGGAAATAATGATTTTTTTTCCTTAGTGTAAATTTTAAGATATTGAATTTCGACTTAGAAAAATTGGGATTAATGTGTAGCAAGTTCGTAATTAAATTATCCTTAGTAAACTTTATAATTGTAGACTATATTCTCTTAAATTGAGTTACTCAATCCATTAAGAATCATTGGGACACTTGATTGGCCTTTAGAGATTAATTTACATTAATATGATTTGAACCAAATGCTTAAATTTAATCACTATTTTGGATTCGCTAAATCTTCTTATGTCATGCAAATTTCTCATAGATTAATTACTTTCATTGACGGTTCATAACATGCGAATTATTTATGGATTAATTACATTTTTTTATGCAAGTACACATGTAATTACTATTATGCAAGTTTCGTGATGGTCATTATTATGCAAATTATACTCCAAGTAGTTATTTCAATTAAATAAAATTTTACGCTTTCATTTCGTGATTATTTCAAGCATGATGTTTTCGTAGTTAGAAAACTAAACAAAGGAAGTTGGAAAACCAAAACTAGCAGCGTTCGGTATATACGGTGCCTCTGGGTCACGCTTACGGCTAATGTCGTCGTGTTGAACTACTGCACTTAATGCCTAATAAAGTTGCATTAATGACGTATGTGCCATCGTCCCTATAAATCGTCGGGGAGTAATAAGGGTCACTTGGAAGTTAAAATCCAAGGGGCGGGTAATCCCCCTTGGATCAATAATTTAATAAGATAACTTTTTAAATGATTTTCACATCCGTTGAGATAAACCATAGTAAACCCCTTTTAGGGATGGTCAAGTTAAATGCTCTCATGAAATTGATTTCTTGTTTTTATCTTGAAGGGATATTGGTGATTTGCAATTTAGTCAAGGGTGACGCTCATGATAAGAATTAGGATCTAGTTATTTTAGGCCACAAGCAATAGGCCAACTTGAGCCTTCGCTTAGGTGCTACCATCGTGGGTAGCAACCGCAGAGAAACTGTCTGGGACATTGACCCTAGAAAGGGTTGCGTACCCACAAATCAGTTTACATCAAACCATAGAATAGAAAATAGAACTACATAATTTACGCCTTGATCCCGTGCCGAAGCAGGTATGTAGGCAGTCTTGGGACGGAGTTGTCCCTCGTACTCAGGCGTTCGTGGGTGGGGTCTAGGCTTGGTTAAGTAAGAATCCTAATTGAAAGATAAGATAATTAAATTGAAAAAGAAATTCAATGCATACTCGGAAGGAATCCCGTATGGATTCGCTTGACTTCCTGAGGCTTTAAGCCAAATTCCGAGGTGGAATTCAAGCTTGTATTATTTTAATTACTCCTAAGGACGGCGACCTCGGTGCACTTTTGTTAGAAGAGTGTAGTACTTAGTGAGTGGCTCAGGACTCGAATGGTCCTGATGAGTCTAAGTCTCTGGCCAGAGCATCTCCTATCTCGTTTGGATAGATGCCTACCTCGTATGGGTAGATGCCTATCCCGTATTGGATAGATGGAATCTTATGTCCCATATGGACAATTGCCTAACCCGTATGGTTAGATGCTCATCCCGGATGGATGAATACCTAATCCTAACTGGATGGATGCCCAGAGTATGCAATTGAATAAAACATAATGATTACATTAAACAAAAAAAAAAGAATACTCAATTTTTGTTGTAACAATTATGGTGGGTTATTACAGAATGCAAGGTTATGAACTGTTGGTGTTGGAAATAAGCCACACCCTGACTGACGATGGACTGGTCCAAAAGTGGCCAGTAGCTCAGTGGTAGAGCACTCCAACAGCATATGGAAGGTCCTAGGTTCGAGTCCTAGCTGGTCCATGTCTCAACATGGTATCAGAGCCAAGTCCAGGCTAGAAGTCCCAAGCACACAAGAGGTGTGGCTTAAGGGGGGGTGTTGGTGTTGGAAATAAGCCACACCCAGACCGACGATGGACTGGTCCAAGAGGGGCCAGTAGCTCAGTGGTAGAGCACTCCAGCAGTGTATGGAAGGTCCTAGGTTCGAGTCCTAGCTGGTCCATGTCTCAACATGAACAAGTCAAATATGACCCTGAATGAAAAGCATGAGTCTTTTGAATCTTATAAGGTTTGACTTAGTATAATACATTTAAGGCCACATACAACATTCACATGAATTGTTACTCCCATAACATACTACAAATATTTTTGCATGTGATTATATATGCTTCCCAAGAAAATATGCTCAAGGTAGCATTACATACATCCTCATATTCAGACATCACAATTAGATACAAACATATCAATATCAATAATTTAAATATACAAGCAAACACACAAAAGCTATAGCATTGACATATTATAAGTTCCAATATTAACAACTCAAATACACAAACTACACACAAAATAAGTAACAAATAACGCAAGCTTGTTACATATTACAAGATCACAATAACAATGTCACACACATATAAGTAAAAACACACAAGGAATTCACAAACATGACAAACACACCTAGTCCCCATACTTATCTAAAGGGCATTTTCCAATGATATTGTGAGCCCAAGTAGCAATGCTTCACAAAAGATATGAAAGTTAATTATAGATAACTACTACAAAGCACCCCTAGCACAAGGTAGAAATAACATGTACATCAATACAATGGGTCGTTATACTAAAATATCTTGTAGTTTTAGTAGTGCAAGGTGATTATAACATAAATTTTCTATGAACTCTTTGCCAACAAAAGCACAAAGCCTATGGTGACATGATGACTATAGTGAGATGAACTCTTGACCAACTTTATTATGGGGAATAATGTCTCAAGAAATTGAGACTCAAATAAAGAAACAATACATTAACCATCTTTAACATAGGACAAAATAACATTCCATTTTCTTCAAATAGAAACCATGAGATAAACCTCTCATGCACCTTATCCTTTTATATAGCACCCTACTCTCACGAGTAGAATCATGACACAAAGGATGCCATATATAAATATAGTTAACTATGATATAATAGATATCATGCATAAACCATGATACAAAAGTTGTCACAAATCAAAAAATTCATGTCTAAGGAGACAAAACAACATTAAGTCGGATTTACTTGAACACAAAAACTCAACAAAAATTGTATAATACAATCGATTGATTCTAGACCATTCATATAGTCAAAATACAATCACAAAAACACTTAGTTATAGCATACGATTTTTAAAGCCTATGAGAGGTATGACTACAATTAACCTTTGGTACAATAACATGTCACATTATAGTCTTCTTCAAATTTTAAATCCTAACATTCTAATTATATCGCATAAATATTATCAATCATCATATAAAAGATGTCATATAATAATATAATAACTAATAAGATTTGATTCTTATATTATTAGCATAGATAGATAGTCACAAAATCATTAATATCTCATTATTTACAAAATAGGTATATCTATTTTTTCTTGATAATTTAAATAATATGTTTGTGCATCTTTTCTAAAAAACTTAGAGGAACCTATTTCACGAATTCAAATTTATAAGAGATATGATAGAGTTGTCTTTTAATATTAGATCAAACAATTTTCATTAAAAAAACAATCAACTTGTTTTATTGAACAAAGACATAAAATAATATATAAAGTTACCACACTTACCATGATAATTAAGATACTTCTATTACCATTGAATATATATAATTGAATCAAGGTAGGTTGTTACTTTTCAATAGAAATAATTCATAATTTAGAATCATCAATTTCAAACTCAACATGAATAAATTGTTCAAACATAAAAAGTAGTCATTAGGTATAATCCTAAACATTTCATGGAATCATTCATATCATTTTCAAATCATTAACATACATGATTCACAAGAAAGCCTCTTCCTAAGTTTCTAATATAGTTTTATGTATACAAGAAACTCTCTTTTTTAACCTATAAGGTATGGAAATAGGGGTTCACAAGTTTAGCTATGTAAATAACCTATTTCTCACACATTACATTAAAAGGAGAATGAACTTAATAGATTCAACCTCAATTCCATTAGGAAAAGGTTTGAATGCAGATTGAATTTTATCCCTTTTGATTAGGTTTAAAATGTAATTGAAAGGATGTAATTTGAATGCTAGATCTAGGGTAATTGATGCAAAATGATATAAACGGTGAGTTATGAATGTAGTACATAGACATGGAGTTAAATTTGAGTAGAAGGAACAAAGGGGCACTTGTTTAAGGAGGATCAACTCGAAAGTACATGACCGAGATGCTTTGGGCATCTTGGTCCTCTAGATGTTAGATGTAGACAAATAGGAAACTTTCGAAAGTAGAATACCACTCATAATCTTTTCCTTGAAGTTCATAAGAAATTTGTGGGACTAAGATGCTCTAGGTTACTTGGTTCTCCACTTTTTGCTCCTACAAAAGGTGGATCTAATTGTTGTCGCATTCTCTTCTAGAATCTTCATTTGTAGCCTCTAAATCTGTTGCCTGCACACAAAAAGAAGGGAAATAGTGTTTTTGATAGGGATTTGCTTAAGTCACACCTCGGGTTTGGAATTAACCTTTGAGTTGAATTAAAATTTGAAATGGGAATACTAAAGTAAATGTTGAACGATATACCTGAGATCTGTTGTAGTTGATAATGGATGATGATGCAATTCTCTTTGATTATAACCATAAGTGTTGATGTAGTAACATGACTTGATACATATGATATGAATATGAATGACCTTATCAAACACAAATGTTTGAATGAAGATTGATGTTGATTTGCTACTCCATGATATTAAAATGCTTGAAGAATATGGTGGGATGAAATGTTGCCTTGAATAATTGAAGATGCTTGATGATGCTTGATGTGGATGCATGAATGATGGGTGGAGATGAGGTTATGAAAATGAATCAAAATGATGCTCTTATATAGGGTTCCCAAGGTAATTTACTGATTAGGTTGACCTCTAATGATCAAATTGAGACAATGAGAACCAAAATCACTGAGAAGCGGAAGTGCACTGACATATCCAAAATAAGTCATATTTAAGGAGAGCTAGGATGTCTTGGGCACCCTTGTCCTAGACTAGGACACCCTGGGTACCCTTGTCTCGAACCGGGATGCCTTGGGTGCCCCTGACCACCAAAAACAGGGCCAACAAGCAAGAGATGAGAATGCACAACCCAAGGCACAAGTTCAGTTCTCGTGTTGAAAGACGACATCGGTTTTGAGGTAAAAAAGTTGGAAATGGACTAGGGAGAGTGATAGGATGGGACACACTAGAACAAGGTCACAAAAAAGTGGTGCAAATTATACAAGGTTCCAATTTACCGCTACATAACCCTAAAGGTAAAATCAATATTGTCAACTTATCAAATCTACTTATTGATTTTTAATATTTCTAATATGATGGCATCACTACATCCCTCTTTAGTTTATATGCATCACTTAAACAATAGATTTACAAATTATCCATAGTTTTCCTTTTGCACAATCAATCAAGAACATTTTTCATAAACAACTTATGTTCATTATTAATCTCAAATGAATGTTTTATAAAACATTTCATTGAAAGAATTGTTAGAGTAAATTGATACTTACTCATATGTTTAAGCTAATTTAAGTATCATGATTTCTTAGGTGACATTAATATTTGTGTTGGGTAGTTGGATATTACCTACTACCTACCTACCCTTGCATCTCATTGAGTCACATGTCATTATGGTGTGCTCTCATCTCTCCAACTCTTACCTTTATAAGTTGGGGAGAGGAGCCAGAACATGCTCACCCTAACTTTGTGCTTTTCAAAATCATATGTGGATATTTCAGAATTTCCTCAATTTTACACAACAACTTACTTGTCAAGTCCCCTACTTAAAAACAAAATTTCAAGTCCACATGGTCAAATATGATGCCACATCAGCATGCATTTTTGTGAAGGTGTCCAAAATGGTCCCAAATTGTCATAAGATCCATAGGTGTGCACTAAGTCATGTTTACTCGTGTGTTGATGTGGCATCACATCATTGATTTTTTTTTAAATTTTAGAGATACTTTCTTGAGGATAAGCATTGACATGACATTTTTAGGACACTACTATTGATCTAAAAGTGTCCATGTGCTATAACATATATTGGTATCCCTATCACCTATTGATCTTTCTCCCTAGAAGTTATATACATTACTTTCCATCTTAATATCAATTCATTTTCTAGTGTAATATTGTTCTCCTTCTATGAAGGTAAATTCACTGATTAAATTCCTTAGTGGAGTCAATACTCCAACATGACATGAGAGCCTCCATTCAGTGTCTCCTTCTGCAACATCTGAGAATTCTTGCCAGTATTGATTGAGGTTCCAGGAGGTTAGTTGAGATATCAGCGTCATTGCATTTGGCGTTCCTCCATTTGTTTTCAGATTTATATTCTCAGTTTATTACATTGGCCTGTAAGTCAAATCTGGCCCTTTGGTAAGGGACGTAGAAGAGTTTCTTAGTTAGGCACATATACCGTGGTTTATTACTAGTTGAGAGTTCTCTCTTTCCTGATCGGGGGCTCTTATTGTTTGACTGACACTTTCCTTGCCTCGATGTTCTTTTCTCGGTTGCTTGTTTCGAGATCTTTGTTATTTTCTTTGGCACCCTCGTTATATGGTTGCTGGTGCTAATTTTCTCCGAGTGATCTCTTTGCAAGATGGAATGTTTATCTACTTCTTATTTTCTTTGGCAGGTTGTTCAGTCTTTTGAAGTGTTGTTTTTCTCTGATTCGTGGTTGTCTTTACTTGCACAAAGGCTTTGATTCATCAACCAGCATATATGATCGACCTCACATTTGGTTAGTGCCTTATTTAAAATTGACTGATATTTTTTTAGACTTAATATATTGTTTAGTGTAGTCATTGCATCGGTGGTTCATTTGTTCATTTAGCTAATGTGCGCACATCTGATGCACATGTCAGAGGTGGATGGACATCATGGAATAGTTAGGTTATATACCTCACGAATTCCTATCTATTTCACGGTCTTCTCATTTGCAGTCTCAAGGTATCGGCATTGATTACTATTTGTTGTTATTCTTCATTGGCATGGTTCGATTGTAGCCTGCAAGGCTTGGGATATTGTACATCCAAAGTTACATGATGATCGATTCTTCTCAGTGGTTACCCGTGCAGTCTATGTTGGCCTGTAATTCCTTCTTGGCCAGCGATTCATTATTGAAATAGAGATTTTGTCGACTTTTACATTTATTATGCCTGCATTTGGTAGTATATTTGGCTGGCTTGGTTGCAGACAGATTGTGCATTGTCTATTACAGCCCGCATTAATATTGTCCAAGCGCCATTATTTTGAGGAGAGTGACGTCATTGTTTGACGCGGGCACTTATCATCGGTCACGGTTAAATTGGTTGCAAAAAGTCATAAAAAAGTACAATTTCTGCATAACTTTTGTGTTAGTCGAAAATTATAGATCCTTGATTGTGATCTGCAAAACAAGTTGCAGTTTTGATTTTTCGAAAAAGTCAATAACACGAACTTCTTGGAGCTAGTTTAGCCATGTTCCTTATCATTATTGTTTTTGGCACATTGGTGAAGCTTTGTTTCATTAATTATTGTTTGCCTTTATTATCGCTTGGAGCGATTTAAAAGATTTCATTTACCCCATATTATCATGTTTTAGTGTTTTCTCTCTACACATAGTGTGGGCATGTGTTAAATCAAGTTGTGGGAATTGTATCCCACATTAGTCATTCAAGGAGTGTTTTTAGCACTCAGGTGTTTTAGCTTTATAGGCTACTATTTTCTTGATAGTTATATTATTATTTTGATGGCTTTCTCTTTTTATATTTGAAGAATCATCATAGTCAGTTATGGGTTTTTCTTTGGAGATGGAGAACTATAGACAATGGAATGATTTCATACTCACTCATCTTAGTGAGCATTATTTATTACTCTATTTTATACTCTTGTTCCTATTCCTGACACACCTTGTGAGCATAGTATTTCGAAAAGGCTATAGGGCTCCAATCTTTAGATTTGTTTTTAAACATATAGATGATGAGTTTTCGAGTCACTTATACATTTTGAGCGCCCAAATGCTCTTTGGACTCACATTCAAGAGGTATATGGTGCTCATGATATTGAACCATTTCTCGATGATCCTATTTATGATTTTCACGTGCCTCTTCATTCTTCAGAGAAGATAATTCATGTTTGTGATCCTTTGGAGGTTTTTGAGACTTTAGATGAGGTTGGAATTGCTTCAAAGGTTTATGATTCTTCGTTGGAGATAGTTGCTCAACCTTCACTTTCACTTGAGACTTCCATCATTCCTGATCTGTAGGATTATTATTGTCTTCTTGATTGGGATTCCTATTTGCTAAACTTTGGTTCTTTGTTTGTGGAATCTCACATTTCAGATTTGAAGGATACATTTAAGGGTTATCTCTCCTATTTGATGATGGTTATGATATGACTGTTATCACTTCATCTTTGTCTTTGGAGCTTGTTTAAGATTATTTTCCGGTGGTTTCTTGTTTGTCATCTTCTCTTATGATTGGTTGTGTTCCTAATTGGTTTGTGGCATCGTCTTCCAAGGTTTTGGTGACGCATGAGTGGAGACATCATCTTCATACATTTGGATTTTTCTTCCTACCAATTCTTGTATAGAGAATGGGAAGCATTTATACATTTGTACTTGGTCTATCTCCATTCAGCCCCACCATATTTTGTAGCAATTAGATTTTTTAGCCTTATATGCTATTATTTTTTGGCAGTTATATTATTCGGATGGCTCTATCTTTCTATAGTTGAAGAATAATTATAGTCGGTTATGGGTTTTTCTTTGAAGAGGGGGAACTATAGACAATGGAGTGATTTCATACTCACTCATCTTAGTGAGCATCATTTTTTACCCTATTTGTATAATTTTGCTCCTATCCCCGACACACCTTGTGAGCATAATATTTGGAAAGGCTACAGGGCTCGAGTTTTTAGAGTTATTTTTGAGAATGAAGATGATATTATTTTGGACCCACTTATTCATTTTGAGTGTCCACATGCTCTTTGCACTCACATTAGGGAGGTATATGGTACTTACGATCCTCAGCCATTTTTCGATGATCATGTTTCTAATTCTCATGTGCCTCTTTATTCTTCAAAGAAGATATCTCATGTTTGTAATCCTTTGGAGGTTTTTGAGACTTCGGATGAGGTTGTAGTTGTTTCAAAGGTTCATGATTCTTCGTTAGAGATAGTTTCTCAACCTTCACTTTCATTTGAGACTTCCATCATTCTTGATATGTAGGATTATTATTGCCTTTTTATTGGGATTCCTATTTTCCAAATATTGGTTCTTTGTTTGTCGAGTCTCACATTTCAAATTTGGAGGATGTGTTTGAGACTTATCCCTCCTATTTGATGATGGTTACGATATATTTGTCATCACTTCATCTTTGTCGTTGGAGCTTGTTCAAGATTAGTTTCCAGTGGTTCCTTGTTTGTCACCCTCTCTTATTATTTGGGTGTGTTCCTAATTGGTTTGTGGCATCATCTTCCATGATTTTGGTGACACCTGAGAATATTTTAGAGAAATTATCCTCATACATTTGGATTTCATTTCCTACCAATTCCTATCCAAAATGGAAATCATTCCTACATTTGTATTTGGTTTATCTTCTTCCCAAGGGGAGAAATGTTGTTTGTAGGCATTAGAGTATGTTTTGTCTTCAAACACTCACCATTCTTGTAAGACATTATCCATTATGGGGGGGCTATATAGTCTCCTTTCTTCGTTCTTATGGGGGATTCTCGCTTGTATATAAATTATGTATGTAGTGAACTTGGGGGTGTGATTGAGTCCTCCAGCCACGCATCTTGTTTGTTTCTATCTTTTGGAGAGGATTTTTTTCCCATTTGATTTTCTCCTTTTCTCCATTTGTGAGAGAATTCATTGCATTTGCAATGTATATGGGTACCTAACATAGCTTAGTTATCGGGACCTATCTTGCATAATAATCCTCTCCCTAAGTTGCATTTAAGGGGGGGTGTTAGAGTAAACTAATATTTATTTATATGCTTAAGTTAACTTAGATATCATTATTTCCTAAGTTACATTAATATTTGTGTCGGGTAGTTGGATATTACCTACTCTCTTCGTACCCTTTCATATCATTGAGCCGCATGTCATTATTGCTTTTAATATTAATATCAATTCGTTTTCTGGTGTAATATTTTCTCTTTGTGTGAAGGTGAATTTACTATTTGTGCTCTTGGCATTGAAGTCAATACTCCAACAAGAATCTCATGATTAAATCAGTTTTATCTACAGTCCCAAACTATACTATGTCATAGCTAAAAATTCGCAAGGGAATTCTTCTTGACATAGAGAAAAAAAGTAGAAGTTTCTTATGGAAGGGGAATATGGATAAAAAAAATTCCCTTAGTTTCTTGGGAAACTCTCTAAAATCAAAATTAGATGGAGGGATATGGATTCATAATTTAGAGGCCATAAATCTAGCACTAGATGCAAAATTAGAATGGAATACTTTTTCAAAACCAAACTTGAAATGGGCCAAAATCATTCAGTCAAAATATCTTAATTCTAATTTTCAAAAAAGAATCTTCACAATTGCAAATCCTCCTCAAGGCTCAAAGATGTAGAATTTCCTTAACAATTGTAGAGAAATTATCACTCTACACCTCACATGGATTATTCATAATGTAGAAACAACTCTTTTCTAGGATGATGTATGGAATGGATACTCCCCATTATTAAACAATTTATCATTACTTGAGGCAAAGATAACGTTAAAACAAATGTGGGGGATGAAGTGAAAGACTACTTCAAAGGTGTTCAAGAGATCAATATGTAGAGAATTGAATGGAGAGACTTTTATCAAATTACATTTCCAAATGATCTAAAACTTCAACTATCAAATATTATTTAGTGAAGACATGTTTATTATCAAACTTCTCAATATCAACTAGTTTGGGCATTATCCCCTTTAGGTAAATATAGTGTCAAATAAGGCTACAAATCATTGAGTTTTCAAGGCCTCTCACACAAAGCTCAAGTTTACTGCTTTTGTTGAAATGATGCAATGCTTCCAAAAGTAGGAGCTTTTGCTTGGTTAGTGTTGAAAGATCTCATTAGTTTAGGACTATCTCATTTGGGATTGGTAGTTCCCTAACATATGTAGAGTCTACAGACAATCTCCTTGTTCAATGTTTCTTTTCACAATCCTATAGGAAATGGCTCTAAATGAAATTTTATTGGATCACACTGCTTCACAGAACTTTACAGTGGTTGTTTGATAGTTGGTCATTCTTATTCAAGGAAGCTTTCTTCTTAGTAATACAGAAAGTTTTGCCAAAAGTTCATATTTGGAATATTTGGTGGGAACAAAATAAGAAATATTTTAGAAAATAATTGTACTCAATTTCCTTAGTAATTGAAATCATTGAAAGTTCAATTTCTGAATCAGTAAATGGGATGGAGTTCAAAGTTGGGTCCCAATCCTGCAGAAGTCTGCGGCTGGGAAAATTATTGACTAGAAACGAGCACCCGATTTTTACAAATTGGATGCTCGTTTTTCTTCGAGTGCCCGAGTCGTGAATAAAATGGGCGCACGTTTTCAGAAATGTGTGCCCATTTTGGTTCGGGCACCCGATTTTTACAAAATGGGTACCTGTTTTGTAAATGTATTTAATTTTTTTTTTTAGGCATTTTTTCCTCATTTTCACTGTTCAGAAAACATGTAGGCGATTTGAGGAAGCACAAGTGCCCGTTTTCAGCTTGCCAACCAACCCCCTAGACCATTTTTTTCCTCATTCCAGGTACATACCTTTGTTTTTTATATATTTTTTTTCAATTTTTATTATTATTTTTCTAAAAACATGTTAATTTATGTCATTTTTTAATTGTAGCGAGTAGGTTAAAATTTTAAAGTTTGAAATTTTTTTTTGTTTAATAGTGTAAAATTTTTATTTAATTTTATGTTTAAAATAGTTGTTTTTAGTTTTCAAATATTGTAGAAAACCTGAAAATGAAAAATAGTTAAAACTTAAAACCCTAGGTAGAAAACAAAACAAAAAACGTAAATGAACAATAAACCCTAGACATAAACAAATGAACAATAAACCCTAGACATAAAAAAAAATGAACAATAAACCCTAGACAAAAAACAAACGAACAATAAACCCTATAAAAAAACGAACAATAAACCCTAGACAGAAAACAAACAATAAACTATAGATAGAAAATGAACAATAACTCTCTCTCTCTCATTACCTACTCTCTATCTCTCTCTCAATCTCTCGCATTACCCCCCTCACTCTCTCTCTAGGACTTTTTTAGTACATCATAGGACCTCTTAAGACATTATAGGATGCCTTAATACATCCTAGGACATCTTTTGACACTATAAGAAACCAAGAACCCTTTAATACATCCTACTACATCCTTAGACCCATTTTCACCCAAATGCTACATATATTTAAATGTTATACATGTGTATAGTGAGATGTTTAAATGTTTAAATTTCTTTTTGATATGTTGAAATGTTACATTCTATATATTTTTAATGTTATGCATAAATGTTAAACATGTATAGTTAGAAGTTAAAATGATATCCTAGGACCCCTTAGTATAACCTAGGACCTTTTAAGATACCTAGGACCCCTCAAGATACCTAGGACCCCTTAGTAGGACCTTTTATGACATAAGACTCTTTAGACCCATTTTCACCCCAATGCTACATATATTTTTAAATTTCTCTCTCACACTCTCTCTCATTACCTACTCTCTCTCTATCTCACCCTCTCTCTCTCTCTCTCTCTCTCTCTCTCTCTCTCTCTCTCTCTCTCTCACACACACACACACACACACATTCTCTCTCTCTCTATCTCACTCACTCTCTCTCATTACCTACTCTCTATCTCTATCTCACTCACTCACTCTCTCTCATTAGCTACTCTCTATCTCTCTCTCTCACTCACACTCTCTCTCATTACCTACTCTCTCTCTCTATCTATCTCGCTCACTCTCTCATTAGCTTCTCTCTCTCTCTCTCTCTCTCTCTCTCTCTCTCTCTCTCTCTCTCTCTCTCTCTCTATATATATATATATATATATATATATATATATGAGCTCTATCCTCTTTTCTCTGTCACTCATTCTCTCTCTCTCTCTGAACTCTCTCTCCCTCTCTCATTAACTACTCTCTCTCTCTCTATCTCTCTCTCTCATTGTCTCTCAAATTACCTACTCTCCCTCTCTCTCTATCTCTCTTTATTTTAATTGTGCGTAAAAGTTTAAATGTTTAAATTTATATTTGTAAATATTGTATTTAATTATTAAAAAAAAAATTGGAAGATGAATTGTAAATTTTCATGTTTATATATACATGTGTATAGTAAGATGTTTAAATGTTTAAATTTCTTTTTGATATGTTGAAATGTTACGTTCTATATGTTTCTAATGTTATGTATAAATGTTCTCACTCGCACACACTCTCTCTCTCTCTATCTATCTATCTCACTCACTCTCTCTCATTAGCCTCTCTCTCTCTCTCTCTCTCTCTCTCTCTCTCTCTCTCTCTCTCTCTCTCTCACAAACTCTCTCTCATTACCTACTCTCTCTCTATCTCACTCACTCTCTCTCATTAGCTAGTCTCACTCTCTCTCTATGAACTCTCCCTCTATCCTTCTTCTTGGGTTTGACATAAAAGCCTAACTTCTTCGTCACTTTCTGCATTTTAGTCATTTTAATTAGTTGTAAAATTAATTGACATTGAAACCCAAATTTCTTATTATAAAAAAATTGTCTAAACAATCTATTTGCATGTGTCCTAATCTGTCTCCATAAAACCAAGCCAAGAAGATTGTCTAGCACATCACTTTTAATTTGAAAATATTCATTCATTTCATTATCATTCAAACATGTTTCTTTTTCAATTGGTAGTTCCATGTCTACATCCACATTATTGATTTCAAATGTCGATCGATTTTCAATTTCAATTTGAGTTGTACTTTCATTTGGGGTTTGATTTAATGAGTAATTCGCTTCTACTAAATCACCAATTTGTTCATGAGAATAAAGATGGGGCTATGAAGACATACCTGCATCCAATAATGGATTAGAAGATGCACCTAAATTTGGTTCTACTATGTTTCCTTCTTTAACATTTATGGTGTGCTTGATGTTCTTGTCTTCTGAAGTGATTGTTGAACTTTCAAAGCTCCAACATTGTTCAATTGTTTAATTCTTGCTCTTCTTTCTCATTGACGTTTTGCCTCCTCTCTATTTGCTGCAATGTCTTCACTGTCAGAACCTTCCTTCGCCTCTTTTTGCGTTGATTTGATCCCATGGCTGCACCAAAATTTGAATTTGAATGGATCTCCTTGTCAAATCGATAACAAGACAAGAAAAGAGAATTATTTAACAAAATATTCTCTCTACAGATCAAACTTGTTGGATAATGATTGAATAATCATTCAATCATTGAAATTTGTCCTTGTGGGCCAGTTTTTTGCCCAATGGATCTTTTAAGAAACGAGCGCCCGTTATTTGAATGAAACAGGTGCCCGTTTTCAAATCAGATACACGTTTCTAAAAATGGGTGCCCGTTTCGTTTTCAACGATACAAAGCAAAACAGGCGCCCATTTTTTGAATTTCAAATAACAAGTGCCCGTTTCATAAAAGTTGGAGCGGGAAACAACCCCCTGCCTTGGTTTTGGCTTGGTGGGACCAAGCCTATGCTTGGACCTCAAAAAAATGGCTAAGGCAAAAGAATATCAGATTTCTGCCTTGGCCTAATTTTTTGAGGGCTTTAGTAATCAAATTTTTTGATGAAACAAAAACCCATTAGATTTATCAGTGTCTTGATTTCAAAAATGTAAAATTCATAGTGATAAGATTATTTTTACTATTTTTGCATTATTTATTAGTCAAGAGTGGTACGTAAACCTAAAATACCGAGGTTCGGTAAAACTTTAATAACATTTTTTGTTTTTAGGTTTTTATAAAAATAAATTATATGACATCAATCTACATACAATTATTTTAAAGATTAATTATTATTTTTTAAATATGAAATTTTCATCAAATTACGGTGGTCGTACACCCAATGTTTTGAAAATGTACTTTATTGTCAATTAAAAATTAACAAAAAAAAATATGTTCAATAAAAAAATAAGAAAAAATATTCTCATCAATATTTGGTGTCTTAGGTATCATTTCCCAGAAGGATTTGCAAAAAATCATTTATTTGTGTCAAAAAATGGTGGTCGTACACATGTGTGGTATGGTCTTGAAACAGGCATTTTGAAAAAGTGGTTTTTAAACATGCATACTAAAACGTGATTTCTACCATGTGGGTATTGAAATAAATTACATATTTGAAAAGTAGACTCCGAGCACTACATTTTCAATTACTGAAATTTTTCGAGATTCAATCTCTAAGTGATTCAAATTTTGACATCAATTGATAAAATTTTGAAAAACAGAGAAAACACTTCCACTTTTTGCCCAAAAGTGGGACTCAACTTCTTGCAGCCACCCAGATCTTACATATCAAGAATTAAAAGAAATGATTCTTGTTTTACATCCTTGGACTCTCATTTTCTTTCAAAATGGAAACAAATTTCTCTTCTATTCAAAGGTAGCTTTATGAACAATCATTTTCAAAAAGTTAATAGGAAAATGGTTAGGTGGATACCACCAATAAATGATTTTATTAATCTTATTTTTTATGGAGTAGCAAAGGGAACCCTAGGTCCTTTTGGAGCATAATGTGTTCTTAGGGATTGATTAGGAAGAATAATAAAATCTTTGGCTTCAAAATTTCTAGTTAGAACAAATAACTTGGCCAAATCTCAAGCCCTCCTTTTAGGCTTGAAACTTGTAGTTAACTCAAATATTTCCAAACTGATAATCGAAGGAGATTTCCTCAACATCATCAATGAGTGTAAGAGCAAGGAGATTTCAACTTGGAAGATCAAATATCTTCTTCAAGAAGCTTATAAAGCTCTATCATTTTTCTCTCATTATCAAATCATTCAATACTATCTAGAGGCAAATGGAGTAACAAACTATCTTGCGAATGTGGCTTTGCCAATTAGAGTAATTTGAAAAATAATTTTTGAATTTTTCACCTCATCAACACCTTGAAGCTTACAGAGATCCTCAAGAGATACTCACTGTCAGATTATTAAAAAATATGTATCAGTTTTGTTTATTTTGCAGGTGATAAATGAAAATCCTATTTCATATGTGGGAATAAATATTTCTCTAAGTGAAATATTCACTGTAGGATTCATTGTTACAACAACATGTACCAATTGAAATCATTGGGGCTCAAATAGGGGCTTTGGAGGAGGCATAAGGTACATGGGAAAATATGATACTATAAATAGGTTTTTCATATGAGGTTTTGTAAGTGGATTTTGAACTCATTTTTATTATTGTTCATATGACAATATGTATATTCTACACCTATTGAGGAAGATCATCTATTTTTTTCGCTTTGTTCTATTTAGTATATTCAAAGGAATAGCATGTGAATTCTGTGTAAAATTTATTTAGTATATTATTTTGATTCATCTTCTTTTTTTTTCATAAAATGGATTAAGCTTGAATACATACGCACACACACATGCACACATACACATACACATACACACACATGTATGTATGTATGTATATTCAGACTTAATCCATTTTATGAAAAAAAAAGAAGATGAATCAAAATAATATACTAGCCACAAGAATGATTCAATTCTTCTAAACAAGAACTTCAAAAAAAATCATCATTTTTTTTACATAATAAAAATTGACAAAAAAAAAAAAAAAAAGTGTGAAAAAATAAATGAATCCTTTTCTTTCAATAAATCCTCCTCTTTTATTTATAGAATCTAAATTTAAATTTAAAGATAAAAATAAAATATTATGTTATATCCATAACAAAAGGAATAATATTAAAATATTTTTTCTTTTTCATACATATCTTTTTTGTAAATCAATAAATCGAAAAATTAAAAGAATTAATCTTTGAATTAAAATTCAAGAATTACCTTTACCAAAAAGATAAATATATTAATTTATTTTGTATACTATTAAAATAAACTTCCATACTCAATAAATAAATAAATATATGTTTAAACAATTAAATTTTTTTCATAAATAAAAGAAATAATACCATTTATCACACTAATTATTTATGCATTTTTTAATTAAATTAATAATTAATATTTTCTTATGCATTTGAATGATTTCAAAACACTTAAACAATAAAACCTAATTCTTCATCCTCCATGCATGCTTTTGTTGAACATCATAATCTTTCCACACATAACTTAGTAGCATTGTTAGGAAAAATATAATCATATAACCACCTTAAGCAAATAACTACGGTAATAGAATCTTGCGTTATATACAAATATACTAAACCAATACTTGCATCTAACATTAAGTCAATAGAGAACTTTTTTTTTTTTTTTTGAATTGAAACCTTAGATACTAGAAATGAGAGATGGTGCATCATTCCCCTCTAAGATTAATTTTAGCCCTAAGATTATTTATATTTAGAAATGCATCACATCAATGCAAAGCTCTCAACTAAAAAAATTAACTAATCTAATTCTTACACCATTAAATATTTAAATCAAATAACGACAATCCATATGCACACATCAACATAAAAAAATTAGAATAGAAAATCATTCAAAAACAATAAAAAATTCATTCAAAGGATTTTCAATAAGGAAAATATTAAAAATTACTTTTGAAAAGGTCCGTCAAATCAATAATCTTCATCAAAATATCATAAATGATGCAAAACTCAAGACAACAAATAAACAATCAAATTGTAACCATTAAATAAAATAAAAAAGATTTCACTTTTAACTCTTACTCTATTAAATATGGTTCTTTCCTGCGAGTATGCTCTCTTGAACCAGGGTCCATGAAAACTTTTTTAAATAATAAAATGTTCAGTTGCCTAGCAAATTTTATCAAAAAACAAAAAAAAACTCTTACTCTATTTAAGACTTATTGAGCAAATACCAAATACAAATAATAAAATCAAGTTCTAGACTCAAAAATCAGCTTTCATCCTAATGAATCACTACTCAAATTCAAATAAAAACAATAAATAACTAATGATTTCATACCTTGAAATAAATTTATTTTTAAATGATAATTAGTGCAATTTCTCACTTGATAATAATGATCTACTGATCACCAACCATTTTCTTAGAATAACAAACATCATCCCTCAATAAAAACTCAAAAATATAAACAACCACAACATAACAACGTAATTAAACTCTAAAGACAATTTAAGCACTAAACTAAAGAAAATGTTCAACGATAAGTAAATATCAATCCACAACAATATCTAACAATAAAAAGCATCATAAGTCACACATTTCATCATAAAAAGATCCAAGCTAACCAAAAATGTCCATCTACTATCAACCTAAACCCACCCAAACATATCCCAAAGAGACCCTAATAACAGAATAACCATAGACTAAACAAAATCTACAAAGACGGTCTGACCTCTAACAGACCCATGAAGTAGTTCACTAGTCATCATCTGTCACCTCGTCTAGATGGATGTCCTTGGCTTGCATGTTCCATTTGAGCCCCTCCAGACAGATGTAGGATTTAACCCACTCAAGGTCTTCATTGGCCTCAATCCTCAATCCTCAATCCTCAATCCTCAATCCTCATCCAATTTAGAAGGAATTTCAAACCCTTGGTATTCTTCCTTTCGCTTTGCTAAAACCCAAATCCAAAGCAATCGCCAGAAACATAGAGGAAATAGCTGAGTTTACCCTGTATTTGTGATCCACAGATAATAAATCATCCCCCAGAGTAGCCCTCACTGCATGGATAACAAACAGGTGGTCATACCGCAAGATAGGGAAAAGGAACCAGTAGTTGTGCACCCTAACTCCGCGCTTCTCAAAATCCTACTTGGAAATTTCAAATCACTTTGATTTTTTTACAGCAGCTTACTTGGCAAGTCCCCTGCTTATAACTAAGGTTTCAAGGCCGGATCATCAAATATGATGCCACATCAGCATGCTTTTTGCCAAGGTGTCCAAAACAGCCCCCCAAAAAAGTGAGACCAATAGACGTGCAAAAGAGACCCCAATAGTTGTGCAGCTAACATGGCATCACCTGATTGGTTACTTTTTACAATATTAGTACATTTCTTAACAACTATTGGTACATTTCCTAACAACTGTTGGTACATTTCCTAACAAAAATTGATATTTTTTGTTTCAAACAATAGATTTTATTTGTTCAATTTTTGAAACAAAAGGTATCAACAACCCTCACAACAATTGATACATGCTCAACTACTAGGTCCTTTCCCCTAGTTTTCAGTTTCTTATCTCCAATATCTCCAAAAGGGGTATCCATATCCCTATTCAACAACTATCAGCCCTGCAATAGTACTCCGTCTCCCTGTTTTATTTGATTCATTGCCAGAAAGCTCATAATGATTTGATCGCCTAGGAAATGTCACCCCCAACGTACCCTTTTCACATCACTTAGAAATAAATGTCTGTCCTCTACATGTCCTTTCCTTGCTAACAAATCCCTTAAAAAATCCTTGGCATCAAGTAAAATACCAAATCAACAAAATTTACCAATTTGCCTTCTCCTGTTGAGTTTTTAATAGGGCACCACCACAGTCGAGGTCTCATTTTATGCTACATTTTAATCCACCAGGCGTATGGCTCGAGCTGCCAATCTGTCCACCACCTTCTACATTAACTCAGCAATTTTAAAATTTATTTCTTGTTTCCCATTTTGTTGAAGGACGACTCTGACAAGATGTGGCATTAATGATTGAGATTTTAAAATACACAATCGTCCTTCAGGATCAGTCTCAGTAATCATATCCCATCCATCGGGCTTAGAATCATCAATTGTATTTGATTTTCAAACGTCATTGTAGTCATGCTTCGGATCCAACCGATCAGTCTAATCACCCACCCAAAAAGAAGACTTAACTTCACCACTTAAACCAAAAAACTGTCCCAAAAAGCCATTTTAAATTCACCACCCTACAAGACTCCTCAACAGTCCAAAAGGGTAACTTCGCCACCTCAGCCAACAACCATCCAAAGGACAATTAAAATTAATATATCTTTAATTTATCTTTCAAGTTTAGATGTATGCTTGGCTAAACTATTTGCCTAGTCATTCCCTTCTCTATAAATATGACTTATTTTGAAATCTTCAAATTTGCTAGTTAATTCTTTAATTGGATGTAGCCAACACACTAGCATTCAATTGGGTGTTTGATTCTTTCAAATAGCATTAATTGTTATCATAGAGTCACCTTCTAAGTTAATTTTCTTGGCTCCTATCTTTAGCCCCATTTGCAATCCAAGAAGTGTTACTCTAAATTTTTCCATGTTATTGGTAGTCTCCCATAAAGCCATAGTTTTTTCAATAATAATCTTGCCATTCTCATCCCTTGCAACACACCCTACACCACCTAGGCCTGGATTGCCTTTGGTCACCCCATCAATTTTTTTTTTTGATCCATCCAAGCTCTGGGGCCTTCCATCTAGTGTCAATTATGGAGGAAGAAGGGTGATTAACTAGCCCAACCCTATTAGCATGGGAGAGAATAACTAATTATTATTTTCATGACAATTGTGTTCAATGTACATTTTGGCATTCATTAGTTATCATCTTTGAAATAAGATGTTTAGGTGTAAGCTTAGAATGATGTTCAAAATCAACTAGAAAATTTTCTAAGGGAAATCCATTATTTTCATGAGTTTCCTTGATCTTTTTCTTAGTAGCTACACATTTTTCAATGCATTATTTGAGCACTATTTTATTCAATCAGTTAAAGATATTGATCTTTAAAAATTAATTACATAATCTAAAATATGATTTGCATAGGCATTAGTTATAGAATAGTAAACACAAACAAAGCAAGGAAAAGTGGATTGTCCCTACCTCCCTCTTGAGATATTTGCTTCAATATGGTATTAGAAGGATGCTCGCAAAGGTTGTGGAGATTGAATTTACACACATCAGAACCTATTTTGCAAAATAAGTTGTTTATATTGCATATTCACCTAGACATAGTGATGCATATATCTACAATAGATTATTTTCTATTGCATATAATTTCTCTCTTTTTTTTAATATAAATTTTATTCCAACCTTGCATCTTTTGCTAGGGATTGCAATTACAAGATTTCTCTTGTTTTAATTTTAAATTTTAATTGATTATTTTTTATTGAAAAAATATAGTGAGCATATTGGATTGTAGTAATGGTATAGTAACACATTTTACGAAGTAGTGAGTATACTTGATCTGAACAAAAATATAATAATATAAAGAAAATATAATACATAGTATTTTTAGTAAGGAAATCCCTTTCGAATAAAGACCTCAATAAAACAAAAAATATATAAAATATAAACAATTTCTTAAAATGAAAATACATTTTTCAAACTTGATATTTTTTAAAAAATTAGAATATTATTTGTGATAAACATGTAACATTGATCCCACTCAAACTATTACACATAAAAAATACGATACTTGTTGGATACTTTTCATAACAAACACTCTTAAATTGTCAATTACGAAGGATACTACATCATTCGGTCCAACAAAAGGTGAGATAACTATCTTCAACAAGACTTCTAGCAACAACCCATTGTATGTAGGTGAAGTTTGTTTAGCTAGAGTAGCATGAAGTTGTTTCAATATCATACTCCTTACCAACATGTTGTGAGAAATGAGGGGGTGGAGGAAGAAAAGGTTGAGAAGTGGGAAGAACATTTGAATCTTTCTTATTGTTACAGGTGATATATGTGTGAGAAAATTCATGATAATGAGATTTTTTACCAAGCCTGTTACTTTGAGTGACTTGTTTTACAAAGTTTAGAAAGTAATTAGGAGATATAATTGTATTCTTAACACCTTTGACAATAATTATTAGATTATTTTGAGGTTGAAGGGAATCTCTATGAAGATGAGCAATAATTTTAGGCTTCACATGTTCATTTGTATGGCCAGATTTATGAATTGTATTTACTTGACTTTGATTGGGCTCTTTATTCACTAAAGCTTCATCTTTAGAAGAGATAACATTGGACATATGATTATTGATATCTTTTTCTTGCACAAAAATATCTTCATGAGTAGCAAAAATTTTGGGAGAGGGACAAGCATGATTTATTAATACTTCATCTCTAGAAGAGATGTCATTAAAGTGAATAGTACGTAAAGTGTCATTAAGGGAAGTCTTAATGGTATCATCCTCTTGCACTAAAATATCCTCATGGGTAGGAACAATTTTGGGAGAGGTACAAGCATGATTCATCAATTATTCATTCATACAAGAGAGAAATTTGAGAAAGGTGCTAGTGTTATCATCCTCTCAACTCAAAATTTACTTAAGGATGGGATGATCTTTACGAGAGGGGTGGAGGGTCATAAAAAGAGCTAAGAAACTATCACATCCATGAAATGGCTTCATTATAAAATAAATACTTAAGTACACAATAAGATTAGTGAAATAAATGTGTGTTTTAAATAATAATAATGAGATAGGAATGATGTGATTAATTAATAAATGCACGCACATAAGCAAAAAAAATAAAAAATAAATGCATCTAAATCTGAAAATTTCATGCAAAGATTAGATCTATAACTTAAAATCAGAAAATATGCAAGTGTAAGATACATCAAGTTCACCAAAATATAATATAGTGAAATGGGGTCCTATTCTAGAGAAATAAAATAATATTTTAATTTCTAAATTACTATCAATCATTGGAGGAAATATCTATCAAGATACGACTTCAGTCCTAAAGGAGAGATGGATGGTGTGTATGATTATTTCTATTTTTTTATTTGATATGATTAGATATGATGATGATGTGATGATGCAAGATCTAGGTAAAATGATAGGAAATTGATAAGATTTAGCATAATGAATAGAAATAGAACTAGCAAAAATAAAGATCTAGGATCAACAAATATAGAAAAACTTATGGCAAAAATCTAGGGTAGCAAGTGTCAGACTATGAAGCTGTGTGAACTAGTCTTAAAGGTGCTTTTGTCAATTGAAGATTCTAGAATCTATATTAGAAGGCTCTATATATCACTCCCCAAAATTTAGACAAAGTGTTAGACAATGGGGCTAGGCAAACTAGTCTAGGGTTTTTCACCTATTCAAATAACAGAACTATGTGTCTCAGCCTTCTCTATGTGTTTCTGCAATATTCAACTATTATATCTGTAACCTGCACATATAGAACAAGGGAAAATGTTGGGTTGTATAGGGGCTTGACTAAGTCAAACCTCATGTTAGTATTTTCACCTCCACAACAACAATGGTGATGTAAAAAGAGAGTTTATCCCTATTAGGGAAGAGGATAAATTATCAATGAAATATTGAATTGACAAGATTATACCTTAGGGTTGATAATGGTGGTGATGCAATTCTCTTTAGACAAGCACTCCCAATGTTGATGCAATAACATAATAAATCATGACAAAATCTATCATGAAAACATACTTGAAGATAATTTATTGTAACTTGATGCTCCTTGTACTCGTATCTTCTCTTGATGAAGGAATTAGTAATGCTTGAACTATAACTTAAAACTTGTGAGTTAAGATTTGTGAGTGATAAACGATTGCCTTATATAGGGATATCAAGGTATTTTTCAGTTTAGGTTGACTTTAAACTACGTATGTTGAATTTATACCTATTT
Source organism: Cryptomeria japonica (assembly GCF_030272615.1). Classification (NCBI taxonomy): domain Eukaryota; kingdom Viridiplantae; phylum Streptophyta; class Pinopsida; order Cupressales; family Cupressaceae; genus Cryptomeria; species Cryptomeria japonica. The sequence continues at coordinate 212,964,384 of NC_081413.1, forward strand.
GTAAACCTCAAATGATCCAACCACTAGCCTAGATCTACAAACTATTTCAACAAACAATCAATAGAGAACTATAATTCATGCAAATAACATGAAATGAATCCAAGTATACATCCACATGCACAATAGGATTGTCCTCATTGTCCTCCTATCCTCCAATATCTTGTATAGATTATGTGTTCTCTCAGTTATGTTGCACATGCACAAGAGGTCATGAAATAATGGAGTGTGGTTGTTCGATGAGGTAAACTATGATACAAAGATGGTGTGATGATGTATGATCCTAGAATAATTTTAGCAAAATGTAGGTACTATCAATGATTACTTGATGTAAACATGAGGGGGGCTTCTATAGAAATCACCATCAAAATGGAGGGTTTATATTAAGAGTTTAAATTATGAGTGGTTGAGATCTCATAGACGAAGGAGAGTCAATAGGATTGAAGGTTAGGTAGAATGAACAAAGGAGATTAAGATATGGAAGAGTGGTAGGTAAAAGTGAATAGGATTAAGAGGTTATTTTGAAATGGAGGGATATGATTAAGTGGTGGATTAAATTTTAGATTTAAAGAAAGTGGACTTTGGAGAAAGGATAAAGTGAATGAAGAGGAATATGACACTTTTCACATACCTACAAATTTAGATTGTGATCCATGTGAACAAGTTGGAGGGCTAGGATTAAAAAGGAAAAAGACAATGAATTAATTAATTAAATAAAAGTATTTATTTAATTAGTAAAGGAAAGGGGTAGACTAAATAAATAAAAAATATTTATTTAATTTAGAAGAGGTGAGATTAAATAAAAAATAAATATTTTAATTTAGAAAGAACAAGTTAATGAATTAATTAAATAAATAAAATATTTATTTATTTAATAATGGAAGAAGCTAATGAATTAACTAAGTAAATAAAATATTTAATTAATGAAAAGTAGAAATTATGAGAAAACAATTAAATAAATAATAAATATTTGTTTAATTAAGGACATGTTTAGGTGTCTACATCTTGCCTCTCTTTGATACAATGCAATTTATCGCATTATTTTAAAGAATAAAATTTTACTGATACATGCCCCAGTTTGCCCAAGTGGGGAAGGTGATATTCCTCCTCGAGAAATTGTATAAAAAATAATAAAAATTCAAGCAATCTCTTGATGGGAAGAGAAGGATAGGCTACGTGAGAATTGGGAGGAAACAGGATTAGTTTCACAGATAACAGGACCACGACAAGGGAAAAAGGGGTCACACAGGACCATGATGACTTAACATGGCCAATTAGGGTTATAATGCCTATATATAGAAGCCTAGGGGTTTCATTCTCCTTATTTTCATCTAACATAATTAGAGATTATCCTATAGTAGAGTGGAGCAAAGGAAAGTAGAGTAGCAACAAAGATGATAGAGATTCCAATTACAAATCATTGATTTGAGTGCATGCAATAATTCGAGTGGCCAAAGGACTATGGTGAACCGGTACGTACATAATTCTCTTGGCATAAAGTTGACATTAATGCATCATAATTAGGGTAGGAATTTAGTTAGGCAAAAATGTAGGAATGTTGTTTCTACATTTTTTAAGCGTCTTGATGCATTTTTGCTAGGTTTTACTACTTTTTCACTATTTTGGTGTGGTTAAATTGTGTTTTTACTAAAAAGCTACATTTTTTTTGTTGCATAAGTGCTAGATATTGTTTCTTATATGTTAGTTTTTGCTTTAAAAAAATGCATTTCTGATAAGAAACCGCATTTTAAAGTCTTAAACCTATGTATTTGATGAAAATGCACAACTGATAAAGATGACTATACAACTGATAAAATTGGGTAGTTGATCAAGTTTTTGTAGTTGATTAGGCTTCACCAAGTTTTTTATTAGCTGATACAATGATTGTTGCAAATGGAAGATAAACTACCTAAGTTGATGTCATGAGAGAGATTTCCTCTCATGCATGTGCCCAAAGCTATCAGAGATGGATCACAATATCCTTGGTGTCGTAGGTTTATGGCATGCAACATTAATGCACGAGATTAGGGTGAACCTAGGTATGCTGGCAACATTTGCAGAGGTGGCACAATGAGGACAACTCATTTCATCTACCAACTAAACAGGTGTCGATGACACTAGAGGATGTCTACCGTATCTTGTGGATTCCTATCACTAGAGAGAAGGTGATATATGATCATGGTGGTGGTGCAGATGCTCTACGTTAGGCATTCAGGGATGAGGATTTTGACATTAGGAGATGGACATTTAGCTGGGAGGAGATGGTGAGATCATGTGTGTCACTACCATCAATTTTAGTAGGAATCAGTGGAGGTCACATATGTCCTAATAGACAATCACACGAGTTCTCCACCAATTGGGGTTAGAATTTAGAGCAGATGATCATGGATGGGAAACCATTTACCTGGAGGTCATGTTTATTAACACATATATATCATGACCTCCATCAGTTTGTATATATGGGAGGAGTGAGCATGGTAGCAAGAGTGACCTTATTACATGTGTGGGCATAGGAGCACGTTGCAATGTTGAGGCTCATTTGCATGGGGTTCAAGGGTTAAGGCTATCCTTATGGTCATATGTATAGCACGATTATAGCCCAACCCAAGCTAGGCAAGCTGGAGTACTAGAGGGATGTGATCGACAGTATAGATATAATTAGATTGCAAGGATTAGGAGGATATGATATTGAATTACCATTTTTTTCATACTTGATGCCTTATAGGTCAGATCTTGTATATCATTATGAGGCATCTACCAGATAGGCTACTCCGATAATTTGAATGGATACAAGCACAACCTCAAGGATTAGTATAGTTTTCCCACACTAAAAGGGAGATGCATCTTTGGGGCCCTACCTTGTGATGCAGAGTACACAACTGAAGGTGTGAGACCAAACTCAAAAACCCTCTAGGGTTCAAAGAGGTGACTCCAAAGGTACAACCAACCACACACACACTTGATGTTGGTTACAAAGGTACTCCTAAACCTGTCTAAAAGCCTGCACTAAACCAAATCTACTCACCAAGACAAATGCAACTTTGATCCAATTTTGACTTCAGGGCTTCAATCCCTCAATAGGCCACAAAATGGGAAAATGACTCAAATGACTTCTCTGATCAGAAAAATCAATGGGGACACTTCATTTGACCCTAGAAAATCATGAATCCACCTTTGGTTTGATTCTACAAACCCTCCAACTCAAATTGCCCACTTTGACCTATTAAGCCACTAGGTCTCAAAAATGCAAATCGGGTGATACCAAAAGATTTTTCCAAGGGACCTAATGCTGTTTTAATGGTTTTGACACCTCCTTGTGGTTACTAAACATAATTCAAAAGGGCAGATCCCCACAGCATTCCTGCAACCCCCAGATCTCAACAAGTCTCACAAGCCTAATTGGCCAAATTGGCTTGGAACACTTGGAAACTAAGGAAGTTGGGTGCATACTATGAGGGAAGTGGTTTTAGAAGGTCTTCCCACCTCCTAGGAACACACTTCAATGGTTTAGAACCAGGTCTTGGGTCATTCTCTTCAAAAACTATCTCCATTCATCATGTGCCAGGCTGAATACATGAAGATATTCAGCCTATTGCTGGACCAAACACCCTCTTTCCTTGTTTTCCAGACTCTGAGACTTAGGACTCTAAAAATACATCCTCATACCTTGCAAACCCCAGAAAATTAGAAATTTTCAATGTAGGGATTGCAAGATATCAAACATTTTGTGTTAAAAACCTCAAAACCCCAGGTTCACGGGTTACAGTCAGAAAAAATGCAATAACTTTCACCACACAGCACAAAATTGGATCAAATCACCACCAAATGAAATTTTATTCAGTCCTCCACACAATCATGGCATTATATCTTCCGTACCAATCCGTAAAAGGCCGTACAAAACGTGTTTTCTCAGAAAATCTGTGTTTTATTGCAGCAAATTGGTCTTTTTACATCACAAAACCTTTTAACCTCTTGGATTTCGAAGGGAAAACCTCAAATAGACCTCCACATGCCCAAATAACTGATCTCCAACAGTTAGAGGCGTTCAAACTACCCTACAACCAATTTTGGAAAAGTTGTCATGCAACTTTGACAATTTTTTTGACAACTTTGCAACTTTTTGACAACTTTGCAAAAGGACCTAAAATGATCAATCTAAGGTCTTTTAATCATTGGAGTGGGTCTAAAATGACTTCCACCTACTTCCTAAACAATTCCCAAGACCTAAATCATGAAAAGAGTTTTGAGTGCAAATGAGGGGTCCTAGTGGAATAAGAGCATTCTAGGCTTATAAAATGGCCTTAGAACGTCTTGACCACACATATAGGCCCAAAACAACATGGATGCTCAATGTTCATCCTTATTACAATGAAAAACATGAAAAACTCAATAAAATGCATAAACCTTAATAATTTTGACTTCCTAGGTCCTGTGCCCTGCACCACCTTGTCCTATGGTGTAGCAGTGGCCAAGTTTCAAGCATTGGTTCTAAATCCATGGGATGTGAGGAGGGACATAATGGATGCAAGGATGACATTTGATTTTGAGGATTATTTTTTTGCACATCCTTTTTCATGCTTGACAAGTCTAGGTGAGATTCATCCACATCTGGAGGATGATGGTGATGAGCCTCAGCCACAAAATCAATGCAAGAGGAGAGCCTAGGTGGGAAAGCTATGGGAGGAGATGGAGGAGGCAATGATGATGGAGGTCAAGGAGGTGGTGGAGTACAAAGACAAATAGCTATCCAATAGGTGGGGTTACTATTGAGACCACCCAAGGGACAAGGAGGACAACCCAAGAGAGAGCACATTCAAGAGTTCAAATCCAAGATCAACCCAATCCACTGCCACAAGGATAGGGATGAGATCAGGAGGAGGGAGAGAATGACAAGGATGGATAGGTTACTACATTATAGGCACATATACATGCTCGATATGCCCATATTAGAGTACTACAAGGGGTAATAGTAGCAAGGGAAGCAAATATTGTACCTCCATGAAGGCAAGTAATAGATATGATTGGGGAGAGGGATACCACCATTATGTGGTATGGGTGAACAAAGGTTATTATCCAACACACTAGGGTAGCAGAGCAGGGAGATACAATTGAGACTATGAAGTTAATCTTTCAAGTTGGCCAAGAAACACTCTACTATCAATAGTTATATGATTCAATAGTATCAGCGGGTTAGAGAGCAGGTAGCTTCCATAAAAACTTGTATGGGAAACCGAGGAGTTCTAGGGAAGAGAGTGTAGGAGTGATGGGACCACCACCACCACTAGGAGAAAAATCAAGAGGGGTGGGACCATCCAAAGCTCAGTAGACTCTAAGACCAACTGGTTCAAAGGGTGGGAACACATCATAGCTCCTTCAAGTCCACATGTATCAGTTTTGATATAAACACATGAGATATGGGTGATTTTGGGGCTTAGAGTAGCCATTTTTATAGTTATGACATCATTGTACTCTGAAACTGATATACTACCATCATGTGGTATGGGCAAGAAGAGGTTATTATCCAACACACTAGGGCAACAGAGTGGGGAGATATGATCGAGACTATGGAGTTAATCTTTCAAGTCGGTCAAGAGACACTCTACTATCAACAATTATATTGTATCAACATGTCAGAGGGTGGGTAGCTTCCATCAGAACTTGTATGGGAGACCAAGGAGTTCTAGGGAAGAGAGTGCTAGAGTGATGGGACCACCACCACCACTAGGAGAAAGATCAAGAGGGGTGGGACAATCCAAAGCTCAGTAGACTCTGAGACCAATTGGTTTAGAGGGTTTGAACACATCATAGCTCCTTCAGGTGCCCATGTATCATTTTTTATATAAACACATGAGATATGGATGATTTTGGGGCTCAAAGTAGCCATTTTTTGTAGTTATGATATCATTGTACTCTGACATTGATGTTATATATATATATATATATGAGATCACATTATTTTTTATGGTGACTATATGCATGTGTTTATGTTCCTGTGTGATGCTTATGGATGAATAGATGAAATGTTGATGATTCCTATGATGGATTCATGATAGATTATGTTTCTAATCTTATATCTATGGATATGTTTATGAGCTATTTATGTTTCTATGTGATGTTTATGATGCATTATCCTACATGTATGCATATTCTAAATGATGTATTTATGTTTTCTATGATGAGAGATATGATGGATGTATGTATGGACTGATGATGTTTGATTATGAAGTACTAGATTATATGATGCATATGATGTAATGATTAGGATGCAGTATTATGAGCTAACTTACTTTGGTTCGAGATGTGATATTATATGATTTATCTATATGATATGCAAATCTTACATGTGGTTTTGTAGGATGGATTCTAATACAGGAGATGCCTCTAATATTTTTGGTGTGTCAGCATATTTAGTCAATTAATGTGACACTATTGATGAGAAGGGGAGGGGATAAGATGATTGATTAGTAATAGAAGTGGTGATGAATGATGATGTGTATCTTAGTGTTATATCATCATTCATCTTATTATGGCAAGTGTTTGTAACCATCCACATATGAGTTAGACCCAAATGATCTACATACCATTTACAAGGGTAGAAGACAGTTACAGACAAGGAATGTCCATTTTCACACTAGACTAATGGGTCCTTGATGATCATAGACAATCATGTCCTACGACAAGTCATAGTGTTACTAAAGACCAATCTACAAATAACAATCAAGTGATCATACCGCATCCCAACCACTCTAGTCATTAGACGTCCTTGAGTAGCATAGGAAATATGTCACAAAAGATCAAATAAAGAGAAAAGTAGAGAGCCAAATTTAATAGCCAATTAGATTTTATTGTCATAAGTTGATTTGGTCCTGATAAAGGATAAATGTTGTCAAATATCATTCAGACAATAAGGATCATCATGTGAGCTTAGTCTCAGTCCTGATCAAAAGATGGTTTGGTCAAAGCATAGTGTTGCATGTATTTATATGAAATATCTTGATTCACGAAATGGATATTTTATTGTGAAGAAATGTGTCATGTTTATTATGGATCAATTATGCAAGTGAGATTTTATTATGGATTGTGAACATGTGAACAGTTAGAAAGTGAAATTCCTCTTACCATGTGGTGTCTTGGATCCAATTCCAAGGCTAGGTTGAGGATATGCCCCCAGCTAGGGATAGGCCTATTATTTATAAATAAAGCAAGAGTGAGAAATTTTTTTATTATGGATGGATAGGAAGGATGATGGACATGAGAATAATAACAATCCATGATAGCAATGAGATTTGTTGTGAGGTGAAATGATGTCTATGTGGTGGAAGGAACAGATAGAGTCCTGAAGGAGAGAGGAGTAAACTCACTACACATGGGATCATTCGCTTGAATTTCACCATGTTTCTTGCCCAAGGCACCACTGAAGTGGTTTTCATCATACGACAGATTATTTCTCTTTACTTTTTTAATTTTTCATTTTTTTTGTATTTTTTATTTTATTTTATTTTTTATATTTTTTAATATAAAATGGGGCTCCTTGAAGGACTAGGGATAAAACCTAGGAAGGTGCATGCTATTTTGATAGGGTATTTGAGTGGTTCGCCTTTTCAAGTAGCTATCTAATAAGATTTAGAGCCATAAACTATGGTGATATCATAAGCCTGGCCCATCCAATTTGGTTCAAATTTGCCCTTTTCTCAATCCTACTAATTTATCATATTTTTGTTAAGGACCAAGTCACCTATCTCAGATGATTGACATTTAAATTTGTGATTATAAGAGCAAAATATTTTTTTTAATATGCATGAAGATGATTAAAATCATGTTGTTGACACTCATCCAATATCTCTAAATCTTGGAGTCAAGAGACTTGATATTATTCATCGTCAATGAGATTGCACAAGGAGACCCATAAGGATGGTAACTATACCTCAATGGGTATGATGCCTTCAAATCCATAAATAAGGGAATATGGAGTGGCATCTATGGGAGTGCAAACACTTGTGCGATATGCCCACAAGGCAGGATTATTTCTAATGTGACAATCACGGCCAGCCTCATTGACCGTCTTCTTGAGGATTTTCAAAATATTTTTATTAGAGGCATCAACTTGATCATTCCTTTGGGGTAGTAGGAAATGGAAAAGTTGTGTTGGATATGAAATTTATCACATAGTTCACAAATATCCCGATTCTTGAAGAGACAACCATTATTCGTGAGGATGGACATGGGAACACCGGACCAACATATGATATAATTGAGGTAAAATATAGCTATTTGCTTTTTGATGACTTATGTGAGGGGTACAACTTCAATCCACTTTATGAAGTACTTAGTGGCAATGATGATGAACTTTTGGCCATTGCAAGATAGAGGTTCAATCTTACCCTTGAGATCAAGTCCCCATTGACAAAAGGACCAAGGTGTTGTGATTGGTTGTAACTCTTGTACAATTTGTTGGCAAGAGACACTATTTCAGTGAAGATTGGTGCATGATAGATGCTTGGGGGTTGTCATTGATGGAAACTCAGTTTGCAAATCACATCCGATGTACTAAGAATTTGTTTACCGGAAGTCATTTTGTTCATTAGGCATAAGTCTAGAAGGTGGAACACAGTAACCAGTAGAGCATTAGATCATGGTGCACATCTTGACATTGGTGTTGTAATTTTGGTTACAGTGATTAAGGCAAATGATTCAAGGTTCGAGGCAGCTTATCCTTTGATCTTGATATCTGGTGTTGATTCATGAGCAAGTTTAGAGGTGTGGTATCCGATAATTTAGTTAGGACGGAGCTATTTTGGTGTAACATGTGTTGCGGATTTGTTGGGATGATTTCGGTGATTGGTTTTGTGTTTGAGGTGATTGGGACAACTATGGGAAGCTTATTAACTTAATGTTTTGGTCAACATTTAGATTTATGGATGGATTGAGCCGGCTTGGTAATACGCGTTTCATGTTGTGTGTTATGCGGTTTTTGGAAGCCGACATGGTTAATGGTTCCTTTTGTCGATGCAGATATATAAGATCAATTTGGTTGATAATTTTAATGTATGTTATGAGAGAAGAGAATTTGTATGAGCGAATTTGCAAGATTGGAGAATGTAATTGAAGGTTTTGGTGGTTTGGTGAGTGACAAAGAAGGAAAATCGAGCAGGAAGTCAAATCAGTTGCAGAAGATAATATGAGCCTAACCAGAACTGAATTTTGGAATAGTTAGATGCTATACTTCAGTCCATTCATAATTGTAATCAATAATAATATCATGTAAGGCATTGAGCCTTCCTCCAAGTTCTATCCCTTTTTGTAATTGAGTAGTGAGCTCTAGGTAGTGTGCCTAAATGCAAGTGAATTCCCCTTATGTAATATTATCATACTTCTAGCCACAGTATAATAATATTGTGGGTTCAAATCCCACTGTGGTTTTTCCCTTTCTGGGTTTCCATGTAAAAATGTTGGTGTTATGGTTTTGTGGTTAATTGCTTTATGTTTCTACACTTTGTTTTCTTTCTTATGCATCTAGTGGTTTAAGAATCAGATTAGAAAGTTTAAAAATTATAAAACATTGATTTACCCCACTCCCCTCTCAGTGTTCATTGATTCCAACAATTGGTATCAAAGCTTAGTTCCTCAGAAGAATCCTAACAGCTTGAGGAAGATCTAGAAGATAGAATCAAAGGACTCTAGTTTGTAGAGACAACTTAGTGTGGCACTTGAAGATCTTCATGCGACAAGAAAAGAAATAATCTCCCTGAAAAAAAACCTCAATGCAGGTGAAGATTTCAATGAAACCCTAAAAGATCAAGTGAGTACATCAAGAGAGAAGAGAAAGGAATTGATGAATATGTTGGCATTTGATCATTTGAACTAAACCGGTAATGTATGTGTGCTTGATGCAACAGGTTTATGTCTGTTGTGCATAGAGATTAGATTTATGTATGATGACTATTTTGTATGTCTTCATTGATGGCAACTATGTTTCTTTAAGTCATCTAAGTCCTACAGTTCAACTAGCAAGGCTTAACTAGTTAGCAGAGACAGTTGTTATCAAAATTGGTTTTTAGGACTTCAATTGGTAAAAGACTGACAACCTTATATTCTGACAATCGGTATGTGAAAATCATGAAGATTGAGATGATGCGGTTTTATTGAAGATTACCAGATGAAGATATGTTCGTGACTGCACATGTTGATTCGATCAAGTGAATGAGATTTGTTTGACAGAACAGATTAATTGATAGAGACTTAAGGAATAGTGATGAAAATCACTCAGTTCAATAATATGATACATAATTGGATTTGTTATGTCAGTGGCCGACATAAATAAAACGTACAATGCAAGATTTTCTAGATGTATTGAACCTAGGAAATTGTAACAAGGTTATAGCCGACCTTATGATGATTTTAAATGTGTGATGAGGTATGAAAGGATATATATATATATATATATATGAGCTTGATAGTGTGAAAAATAATGAGCGAATTTTATATTTTTTGATAGTGCGATGATCAGAGGAGTTGAGAGATGAAGTCTATGTGATGTTGTAATGTTCATGAGCGGATCTTATCAGACACTGAAGGTGTTATACTGAGATCATTTTTACTTGTTGTCTCCCTAACAGTTGCAACAAGAAAATCCTCTTACAGGGTCACTCCTAGGGTGTAGTCGGATCCTAACAGATCTAATCATTAAATCCTCTAACCAGGTGACACAATAACTTGTTTTTTAAAATCCTCGTAACTTGGGTAGCTCCTAGAAGGGCTGGTCCTCACAGGCCTTTTTATAAAGCTCTTAACCGGGCTTAGACACTCCTAACAGGGTGTGCCCATAACCAGGTGTTGTAGACCTTAACCGGTCAGATCTCTATACTACAGATAGTGGATATTGTGGGTAATAACTCCCACCGTGGTTTTTCCCATTTGGGTTTTCCACGTATAAACTCTTGTGTCATGTGGTTTATGCTTTATGTGGTGATTGCATACTTGGTGTTATTTCTTACATGCCTATTGAGTTTTAAGCTGGTGAAATTGATAATCATATTTGTATTGTTTTTACTATCACTGATTCACCCCCCCTCTTAGTTCCTTATAAGTTCATCAATTGGTATCAAAGCCTAGCTTCCTTAAGGCTTAACCGTTTGGATGGGATCTCCAATCCTAAGTAAAATATGGGTGAAGGAAAGAGTTATAGAGAAATGGCTAAGGAACTTGTTGAAACCAAGGGAGATCTATAAACCCTAAGAGTCAAGTACAAGACATCACGAGTTAAAAGGAAAGAATTGACCAAACAATTCTTGGAGATCTCCGATAGCAGTTCTTCAGATGAGGCAAACATTGATACGCTAGTGGAAGAAGTGGAGAAGTTGAATGATGAGAAGACTAATCTGAAAGAGAGCTGGAAGCACTTACAATCCGGATGAGTGAGGAAGTTGAAGCTAGAAAAAAGGCTGAGGATTAGATCCAAGATAAAGAGCATGAAATCTTTAAGATTAAGCAGGAGAATGCAACTTTGTATGAACATTGGCATGAGGAGAAAGAAGAAAAAGAAGCATTGTAGTCAGATCTTGAAATGATAATGTCTCTTAGAGAGACCCTCATCAAAAGAAATGAAGATCTTACAGAGGAACTTATTTAGGCCAATGAGAAGCTTGATAAATTCAACAAGAGTTCCTCTATGTTGGGTGAACAGATCCAATCTCAGAGGATGAAAGGTGATACATCTGGGTTAGGATACAAAACATCTAAGAAGGGAGAACCTTCTGGTACCAAGAGAAATATACATGAAGGTAAAACAACTCCTAAGGCTCAGAAGCCTATTGGTAAGAAATCTTACAAACCTGTTTGTTTTAATTGTTATAAATCAGGACATACTGCTTATGTTTGTAGAAGCAGATCTGATGCTAATATTGGTTATAGACCTAACACTAGATATATGCCTAGAAAATTTGAAGGTTATTGTTATACATGCAACATGTATGGGCATAGATCTATTGAATGCAGATATGGAGCTAATTATCCGAAACCTTATATGAATCCAAGAACTGATGGTGATTGGAGAAGGAATTTCACTGATCAGGGAAGCACTAATTGACAAAGACCCTATGTTAACCAGTCTAGTCCTTATGAGATGGAGAAGAGATTCAATGTCATTTGTTCAATCTGCAACAATTTTTGACATGTGGCAATGAAGTGCAGAAGAAGAAGAGGTAAAGGTAATGTAGGACCTTGGAGATCATCTGGAATGGCATGTTATCATTGCAACAAACCGAAACACATTGCCAAGTTTTGTAGAACACGGAAGAACTAACCGGTGAATCATCCTGCAAAACCAAAAAAGAAAGTAGAAATTTGATATTGAAGAAACCAAAGTTGAGATGAATATAATCTGGAAGAACAAGAGTGATGAAAAACCATCTGAGGAATCAGATTCTTCACCTAATATGGAGAATCCATCTCCGACAAACTAAGTTGTTTCTACAACTTGGGGTGAGATTATTGCCAAATCTTAAGATGAACCCCTGGATGATGTAGTATAAGTTAAAATTGCATATTCCTATGCATTTTGATGTTTTGATGTGTTTTTGGATCATAACTAGTAAATATCATTGATTTTTTCCTACCGGTAATATGCTTTAGAGTATTTTAAGGTGTTTTAGGGTTTTGTCGGTAAATGCATTTATTGCGGTAGATAAAGTGCAAATAAAAAGAACATTTTGAATTTCATTTGTCACTTTGCGATCTTGAGTACATATGGCGAGCGAGCAGAGAAAAGAAAAGTTTTTGCTAGCAACATTCAAACCACTTACCAGCAATCTGAAGCGATCGAAGTGAGGTTTGAATTGGTGACCGAGCATTGAAAGTTTTTTATGGTTGGAAACCCTAGTACTGAAGTAGAAAAGGTATTTATCTGAGAAATCCTATTCTTTGCTTGGTGTTTTGCTTATTCGAAATGGATACACCTCACCTTGTGAATGTGACTGAGAGGGAAAGACCAGAATTTAAAAGACATCCTTATAAATCTAAGGAAACAGACCCTATCAGTGCCCTATTCAGTGTATCGAATGGAGTTTTACATGTAGAAGATGTAAGATCCTTTTATCATTGCAAATTTGAGGACATGGGTGTGATTTCTATTTTTAATCAGTACAAATATTTATGTGATGAGAAAGGGATAGTAAAAGAACAGTTTAGAAGCGTTGCTGACAAAAGGCTTCATCAGGTGATCAATTTTTTTGATGATTTTGATGATGAGTTAGTGAGATTTGTTTTTAGCCGGATTCATGATCAGTTCATATGGCTAGATAGACCTCATAAGGTAACAAAGGAAGCAATTCATGTAGTAACTGGATTCTGCTCAATCGGTGAAGTGTCATTGCTGAGGTTTGTACCTAAAAATGATGTTGAGAAGCTAATAAGATCTAGATGGGAAATAAGAGTCATGATTGTGAATGATATTAATGACCCTGCAGTTAAATGTGCATCAATGGTAATTGGTTATAGAATCTTATATTCAAGAAGAATGAATAGTATACTGGCAACAACAATACACACTGCATACTGAATGGTAAAGAAGAATGTGGACTATGATCTTACAGAAGCATTAAGGAGCCAATTAATGGAAAATCTGGAAGCTGTGAAGAAGGACAAGAAGCTGAGATTTAAATTTGGTCAACAAATTTTGGGATTGTTTTTCTATTTTCAAAACTTTTTCCCCGATATTGGAGATGTTCAATGGATAACCGGTTCCCTTGACCTACTATAGATGAAGAACAATATTAGGAGGTTGAAAAATAGGTTTGATGATGTTTCATGGGGATATTTCAATAAATTTCAAAAGAAAATGCATGCTAGGGAACGCAAACCGACATAAGTAGTCAATCGGTATGAGGATTCCATTTGTTTTATGGTAGACATGGATACATGCATGATGGAGGTTGTGATTCCTAGGACCACATGGGTAATGCCCATGGGATATGAAGTAGACAAAGATCTACTCATTTCTTATGTTGATCATTTTCTAGAGCAATCGGTCGATACCATTGTTGAAAGGTTTGGAACCTACAAGGAGAAACTAATTCTAGTACACTCTGAATTCCGGCGACCGGTAATAGAAAAGAAAGTGAAGAAAGAGGTGGAGGAATTTGCTGAATAGGCCGGATTCACTAAGGAATAGATAGCAGCAACAAGAGCCAAACAAGGTGGAACTTCTAGTGTACCAATTAGTACCTCCACTGGTAAGGCAAGAGAAGTCAAAGCAACAGAAAAGAAGAAGGTAGAAGAAACAAAGGTAAAGCCTGTTGAATCCCAAAGAGGTAAACCCTCTAAAATACAATTTCAGAGGAAAGGTAAACCTGTTGAACCTCCTTTTGTGCCTACCCAAACTGATAAAAGAAAGAAGGAATTGATGGACTTGAAAAGCACTAAGAGGGGGGGTGAATTAGTGACACCAAAAATAAAAATACTTCAACTAGTAACTGGTAGATGAAATTAACAAATCTTTTAAATAAAATGCATGCAAACCAAAATGATATAACAACTTCCACAATAAGTAAAAAATCCACCATAACACAAGTATTTATAGTGGAAAACCCATATAGGTAAAAACCACGGTGAGATGGAACTCACAAGTTAACTATCTGCAGTAATAGATAACTGATCGGTTAAGGTCTACAAAGTGCTCTGCTAGGAGCGAATCTTGTTAGAGATCCCAAAGTTTGATTAAAAGTTTATACCCTATGAAAGGTAGTACCCTATTAGGAGTAACCTCAGTGGAGGATTTCTGAATCCAAACTAATGGATCACCTTGTTAGAGGATTTGAACAATGAAGCTTGTTAGAGATTACCCGGTTAGGGGATTTTAATTATGTTGTAATTGTTAGAAGACAATAGGATTGATTTGATCTGTCTGAGTAGCACAATACTTGCTTGATCGGATCCTTTTAAGCATATTCAACACTGCTTCTCAACATACTCTGCAACTTAACACTTTTGCCTTTTCACACATAACATATAACTTTTGCTCATATAAAATAATTCATTGTGATGTCAATATATAGACATTTGGATTTCATGTCGGCAAAAATAAATCATAACACAGTTACCTAGGTGCAGTGTATTTGGTCAAGTGATCATAACACATCACAAAAATACCACCAAAATTTGTCGATGGGGATAACTCATCACAAAACCTACGAGTACCAGTTGGAACACCTAATACCGGTTAGAGTTAAACCGCTTGTCCTTGACGCTTTTGAGATAGTCTCTATTGGATCTTCATGTTGATGTTGAGACACATATAACCAAGTGGTTATCTTCATGCATATACTGGTCATCGCCAAGTACTGGTTAGAAATAAACCTTTAGTATACCGGTTGTAGTGTAAACAACTTGAAGTTACACCGGTAGACAATATAAACATGTGTGTGTATGTGTTTCATCAATGACAACATATGATGAATTCATTACAATCATTATCAAGCCAACAATCTCCCCCATTGGCATTGATTGAAACACTTCAAAAAATTTACAGTAATACTGCTAAGTGTGCATACAAAACAAATTTACACATATACACATACTCCCCCTTAATGCATACATAATACAAAATTTTCAAAAACACACATACATATTTCTACTCCCCCTTTGACAACAATGCCAAATTGAAAAAGAAATATATATATATATATATCAAAGTGTTCAGCATATACAACAACTTGAAAAACCAAATCAAGATTCATGTATAAGCTAGTCTCATGAAAATAACATTAAAGTTATTCTTCAACTGTGATATGGCATTTGTCCATGTCTCTAGCACGTTCTCAGTGTAGACACAATTTGTGTATTGAACTCTTCCATGGAATCTAGTGAACAGGTTTCTGGGGTAGCTAAAATAGCTTCAACATTAGTGTAGGCTCTCTGTAGGATGTCCACTTGTGTTGTAAGGTGACTCTTTAATTCCTTTAGTGACCTAAGTCTCTTTGCTTTCTCATGATCATAAGTATCCATCCTATTGTGCAAATCATCTACAGATTCGCTAAAAGAAAATATAGAGTCATGAAGTGGGATATATGCATTGCATATCTTTTATAGATCTTGCTCTATTTCTGTTCGCTTTTTTGTGATATCAGAATAAAAGAATGAAACATTAAAGGTAGAAGCAAGATATTTTCCTCTTGTTTCAATAGCTTTCCCAATAAAGCTTTATTATGTGATGGAGCCAGTTTGTCGATATCAATTTCCTTCATGATCTTCTCACCACGCTTTTTCCTATAACTCTTTTTTGCATATGCATGGGTTGCTTTTTCAAGTGACGTGATTTGGTCAGATGCATCAGTGACTAATTGACCAAGCTTGCTAATAGGGGTTGATAGATGTGCTGTAGAAGTTTCTGGTAGTAGATTTGTCATAATATCTACTGCTTTCTGAACAGTTTCTGCTTCAATCCTTTGCTCCTTGAGTTTCTTTTTGTGTGCTCTAGATTGCATAACATTTGCAATATTCATCATTTCAGATGCACTCATGTTGTCAACATTGATAGGCCCTGAGATTCCTAATGAATCATCATCATCTTCATCTGTCTGCTAAGTGACTAATGTTTTTATCAGTTCAGAAGATGTTACCTTAATGATTGCTTTCTCTTGATTTTTCTTTGTTTTATGTTCAGAAGTTTGTGAGTCAACATTCTTATTAGATTCCTTCTAAGTATCTTGTAAGACTAGTGGAGATTGGGTTTTCTTAGGTTGTCCTTTTGCTGGCGGATTATCTACTTTCAGTTGAGTTGTCAGTTTCTCAACTAAAGTATCTTGTATGTCAGTGATTTCAGGTGGCTCCATATCTAGTGTAGTGATGTCTCCAGATAGATCAACTGTATCATGAACATCATCAACAACATGAATAATGGTTTCATCCTTCTTCTTGACAGGATAGACCTCATCAGCTTGTACAATCTCTTCTTCATCCATTTCAGGTCGATTAGCAGTATCTTCCTCATCTTTAGAGAATTGTATGAGCTCTTCCATCTGTTTGATATCGCAGGCTATTTGATGAGTCTCAGTCTCAATAAATGGCCTCTTTCCATTAAGTAGCTTCAATCTTCTTGCTTTGAAAGCAAAATGAGTTTTGTATTCATCAACTAAAGCACTAATTTCATCCTTAGACAAATTGGGAAAATATTATACAAATATCTCATCAATAATTTATTTTTCCAATTTTACAATTTTATCCCATTTATTTAAAAGAATACTATACAAAGAATTTGAGATATCTTTTTCAATATCATGAGGTAATCTACTATAATGGCACAAATGATTGATTACCCGTTGAATGATTTTCTCCTTCTCATTTTCACTGAAAGAATCAAAATGTTCTTTGACAAGGTCAAATCTCTTCGTTCCTAATGTCTTCATTGTCCTTTCAAAGTGGGTTACAGGCTTGTAGGTATACATATCAAAAGGCATAGTTGCCTTCGGCACTTCCTTTACTTGATTATCTACTCTGTCGGTTGCTTTCATCTTCTTGGGTTCTTCCTCAGTGTCAGTACCCTTAGATTCTTCTTGGAGTATTAGTTTTCGACCTCTCTTCTTTGATACATTCTCCTTCTTTGTATAAACTTTAGGTGTCGGTTCCTTTTTGGTTAGAACACTCTGTGTCACTGTTGTATTCTTTATCACCGGAGGTTCTTCCTCATCTTTATTTTTCTTACCTTTCCCACTTGTGGTAGGAGCAATACTGGTTTCAGCTTGTGTATGCTGAACTACAACAATATCCAGTTTTGCCTTCTTTTTTATCTTTGGAGATGTTAATAGGTTATTAGCATAACCAATCAATAAGTTATAGTTCACCTCATAACTCATATCTTCCATTTCTTCTTCTCTTGGCTCAATTGCCTGCATTAAACAAAAATCAGTGGTAACTGTGAAAACAATGTCTTTAACAAAATGTCTTACCACATCCTCAGGCAATCTCATTCTCATGCTCATCTTCTTCTCAAATTCATTGAAGTATTTGTTCATAGCAGCAGAGAAAGTATTCTTCATAGCCTTGATGGTGTTCTTGATCTGAGCGGATACCGGTACATCCTTAGACCATTCAAGATCTTCGATTCCTGGTAGGAAATTCTGAAAATAAAAGAATAGCCCGATCAATAACTGTCCATATTTAAACTTTAGACTATTGTCCTTCTTGATAGACTGAAGATTTAATGTTAATTGGTTCCTTATGGCATCACATAGGTCATAATTAGCATTTTCAGTTATCATCCTGTAAGTAGTATGCACCGCTGCAGATGGAACATTATTTAGTCTACTAGAGTAAAATACCCGGTAGCCAATAACCATAGATGCCAATTTCATTGTTGGATCCCTGATATTGTTGACAGAAAAATCTTGTTTACCGGATGTTGATCTGGTTAGGGAGTATACTATCTCTTTTGAAATACGCCTCAACACAGGTACCTCACCGGTTGAGTAAAAACCAGTTACAACCTGAATGGCTTCCTTGGTTATTGTATGTGTTCTTTCTAAGTACATGTTCTCACCACGAACCCGACTCAAGATAATTTTGATATGCTCTTCTTCAAAATCTTCAAGAAAGTAAGTGACATTGTGAAAACCTTTCTCAAAAACCCTAATATACTCTGTTTGAATTTTCCCGTTCTCATCACAAAGTGATTTCAACTGAGTATATATTGACAGTGATCCTAGATCTTCAATCTTGCAATCAATATAGCTAGACAAATCTCCCTTGACTGCGACACCACTAGGAACTTGTGATAATGCATTATATGACACTATCTTATCTGCTTTTACAGCTTCCATAGGTTCAGATGTGATCATTAATTTCCCTACTGACTTTGAAGACGATGCCATTTCAGATAAACTAGATTTCGCAGCAAGAATTTCAATAAATACCTTATTTCGCACATGCTACCTCGTTTACCAGTTGAATGTCCCAAGTGCACACCATTTCTATCCTCTCCAACCTTCAAATTAGCTCGAACACACAAATCTTAATGCAACTTCAACTGAAATCAACTAACAAACTCTTCTAGGCTCTGCAAGCACTCAAAAATATTTTCTCAATGCGTTAGGGTAAAAATAAAAAAGTGAAAACTCACTTTTATCCTTTTTACCTACTACATTAAATGCTCTCCCATTAGGGTTACAAACCCTAGTTTCATCGCTCAAGGAAAAAACCAGTTGATAACCAATTGACAAAAAGTTATCAAAATTTCATGCATTCAAATTCACTTACTGGTCATTCATTTCAAGGGGTCCGGAGGTGGATTTACCGTTAAGCTCCCCTTAGCCATATTCAAAAGGCTTAATTCAATGGTGTAAGGTTCTCTTCACTGGGTGAAGGAATAATTTGTTCTACAGGTGAATCATCACTCTTCTTCTTCTTCCACATTCGATTCATTTCTTCTCTTGTTTCTTCAATATTGACCTTTTGCTTGCCTTTCTGATCTTTTGAAGGGTTGACTGGTTTTCTCTTCCTGGATCTACATAATTTTGCTATATGTCCCAGTTTATGATAGTGATAGAAAGCCATGCCAGTTGATCTCCAAGGTCCTGCATTACCTCTCCTAGTTCTTCTTCTGCAATTCATAGCCACATGACCAAAGTTGTTATAGATAGTGCATATGACATCTGTTACCTTTTCCATCTCAAATGGACTAAACCAATTGTTGTAGAGTCTTTGTCAGTTCATATTTCTCCAGTTATCATAATTTCTCATCCAGTTTCCATTTGGTCTTGGATGCATGTGAGGCACAAGGTTATTTGCTCCATATCTGCATTCAACTGATCTATGTCCATACATTTTTCATGTGAAGCAATGACCTTCAAATTTCTTAGACACATACTTAGCATTAGTATTGTAGCTTGCATTTCTGTTAGGTTTGTCTCTACCAACATTTGCAGTGTGACCAAGTTTATGGCAAACAAAACAAACAAGTTTAAAGACCTTCTTACCGGTAGGCTTTTTGACCTTAGGAGCAGATTTGTTCTTAAGAGTGTTGCTCTTTGTACCAGATGATTCTCCTTTCTCATATGTGTTAAAACCAAGTCCGGAGGTATCACATTTCATCCTTTGCGATTGGATTTGTTCATCTAGCAAGGCAGAACTCTTGTTGAACTTTTCCAGTCTCTCATTAGCTTCAGTAAGCTGTTTAGTGAGATCTTCATTATGTTTTGATAGGTTCTCTCTCAGAGATGATGCTAGTTCAAGATCTAGCTGTAAGTTCCCCTTTTCTTCTCTTTCAGCATTCAAATGCTCATTCAAGGTAGCTTTATCTCGCTTGATCTTGGCAATCTCATGATCTCTTTCCTTGATAAGATCTTCAACAACTCTTTTGGCTTCCAGTTTCTAACTCATGTAGATAGTAAGACCTTCTAGCTCTCTCCTCGGATTTAGCTTTTCACTGTTTAACTTTTTAACCTCTCGACTAAAGCATCAATATTGGCCTCATCTGAAGAACTATTATCAGTTATTTCTAACATTTGTTCAGTTAACTCTCTCCTTTTGACTTGTGGGGCTTTCAGTTTGACCCTTAGGGTTTCAAGCTCATTTCTACTAGCTTCAAGTTCTCTAGCCATCTCAAAGTAGCTCATGTCCCCCATGGTGGTTTCAAGGCTTCCTTCTAAGTGATTAGGCTTCAAAGAAGTTAGGCTCTTATATGAATTGATGGACTTGAAAAGCACTGAGAGGGGGGATGAATTAGTGACATCCACCATAACACAAGTATTTATACATGGAAAACCCAGATAGGTAAAAACCACAGCGAGATGGAACTCATAAGTTAACTATCTGCAGTAATAGATAATTGACCGGATAAGGTCTACAAAGTGCTCTGCTAGGAGCGAATCTTGTTAGAGATCCCAATTCTTGATTAAAAACTTATACCCTGTGAAAGGTAGTACCCTATTAGGCATAACCTCGGTGGAGGATTTCTAAATCCAAACTAATGGATCACCTTGTTAAAGGATTTGAACAATGAAGCTTGTTAGAGCTTACTCGGTTAGGGGATTTTAATTTTGTTGTAATTGTTAGAAGACAACAGGATTGGTTTGATCTGTTTGAGTAGCAAAATACTTGCTTGATCAGATCCTTTTAAGCATATTCAACACTGCTTCTCAATATACTCTGCAACTTAACACTTTTGTCTTTTCACACATAGCATATCACTTTCGCTCATATAAAATAATTCATTGTGATGTCAATATATAGATATTTAGATTTCATGTCGGCCACAAGAAATCATAACACAGTTACCTAGGTGCAGTGTATCTGTTCAAGTGATCATAACTCATCACAAAAATACTACCAAAAATTGTCGGTGGGGATAACTCATCACAAAATCTATGAGTACCGGTTGGAACACCTAATACCAGTTAGAGTTAAACTGCTTGTCCTTGACGCTTCCGAGATAGTCTCCGCTAGATCTTCATGTTGATGTTGAGACACATATAACCAAGTGGTCATCTTCATGCATATACCAGTTGTCGCCAAGTACTGGTTAGAAATAAACCTTTAGTATACTGATTGTAGTGTAAACAACTTGAAGTTACACCGGTAGACAATATAAACATATGTGTGTGTATGTGTTTCATCAATGATAACATATGATGAATTCATTACAATCATCATCAAGCCAACAAGAAAAGGCTCATATACTGGTGGCAGATGTAGAGGAGACAGAATTTGAAGAAGATAAGAGAGCACTAAGGGAAAGTGCTAAGAAACAGAAGACTATTGGTAAAGGTAAAGCATCTAAGAACTATTGACATTTGAAGATTCTTTCACTAGAATGGTTCAAATAATTAAGGAGTATGGGATATACAAAGGTTTGAACGTATTGTTTACGCTTTTGTCTGAAAGCCAACAAAGAGAATTTGAAGATGCAGTTATATTTAGTATGAACAAGTTTAGCAGAGCCCTGATTGAATTACAAGGGCAAATTATAGATTCTTTATATAATTTGAATGATGCAAGGTGGCAAGGGGAAATTAGCCTACATAAATGATTTATTGATTATACACTTAAACACTTGCAACTAGAAGCAATTGAAGAGGAAATTGAACAGATAAAGGTTAATACAAAAGCATTGTTCAGATCAAATAAAAGATTAACAAGAATGCTTGTTGGAGAGACCGAATCAGTTCAAAAAGAGACTGAGATTTTGATGAAAAAGGCTTTAGGTCTCATCCCCGATGAATAAGAGGAAAAGGATGAACAAGTTGAGGAGGATACTTCCCAAAAGCCAAAGTCAAAAGAACTTAATAAAGGTGTAAAGATCACATATTTTGAACCTGACAACAAGTACATGTACAATGACCCTGTTGATACTGAATTGGTAGATATAACAGATGATGATACCAGTGATGTTGATAATGTTGCTAACACTGCTGACAATGTAGATGTTTTTGAAGTTGATGTATAGATGTTTGAAACTCATCAGGAACAGGAAGAAAACAAAGATGAAAAGAAAGCAACAAAAAAAAGTGCTCAACTAAGCAACCAGTGAATCCACAGTCAACAAAGACTTAGATTGCACCAGTCAATGTAAGTGTAGATGCAAATGTAAATGTTGCTATTGAGGATAATCAAAAGGATACAGTTGATAAGAAAGAGGAAGCACCGGTGAAATAACAGACTATTGAAAATCCGTAACCGGTCAAGGACACCACTAATGAAGAGAAGACAGAAAAAGATAAGGAGGAAGAGAAGAAAATACAAAAGGTGGAAGAGGAGAGGAGAATTGAAGAAATAAAGACAACTCTTGAGGTACCTCCTAAATCCAAACTGAAGAAAACAATAGATGATGATGATGATGATGATGCTAACTCCATGAGCATTCAAGGTCCTATTAATATGGACAATTTGAGTTCTTCAGATTTAATGGAGATTGCTACTGTAATGCAATTCCGTGCACAAAATAAATTATTGAAGGAACAACAAACAAAAGAAGAGAATATAAGGACCGTTGTTGATATTTTGTCAAGTCTCCTACCGGAGACTGATATAGAACATTTGTCTACCCCTATTGCCAAACTTGGAAAATTAGTTGTTAATGTCGATGAACAGCTTAAAAGCCTTGAAGAAGCTGCATACATTTATGTTGAAAATTATTACAAGAAGAAAAGGGGAGAATAGTTAATGGTTGAAATAGATAAAGGCAAAGTATCCCTAACGGTGAATAAATATTTGTTGAAAACCAGATTGGAAACCGGTTGTAAGATTTTGGCTACTATCTCCTAATTTTCACTATTTTGTGCTGACTTGAGAAAGAAGAGAGTTGATACTAAGAAGGAGATACAAAATTTAAGTGAAACATTCACACTGGTATAGGACTCAGTAATCACTTTTGGTAAAAATATTGTTGATTTACAACACCAGTTAGAACTATATGAACATGAGCAAGTGAAACGGGTCAGATCACTGAAAGAACTCCAGACTCAACTACCTCCCAAAGAAGATATTCTTTAGAGAGAATTCACAGAGTTAGAGGCAATTTTGGCTACTCCAGAGATGACTACAGTTGATGCTATGGAGGAGTTCGCAGCACAAATAATGACACATGTTGAGATTACCAAGACACCGTTAGAAATTTAGGACAATAATCTAAAACAGTTGAAGTTTCATTTCAGTGATGTTTTCTTGAGAATTGTATTGTAAAGACATTAACACTTTTATCTCTATATATACATGCAATTTTGATGAAATTTTTTGATGTAGTGTATGTATTTTACTTCTTTATTTGGCATTGTTGTCAAAGGGGGAGTAATAGTTAAGAGTCCAGTCAAAAAAAATTATGTACTGTTAAGGGGGGATAATGATTTTATTTTTGTAATAGCATTCAATTGCTAACGGGGAGTGTATGTCATGAAGTTAATTTTTGTTTTGCACACTTGGTTGACAAAATTTTCCTAATAGTTGCCATCAATGCCAAAGGGGGAGATTGTTGGCATTTGATCATTTGAACTAAACTGGTAATGTGTGTTTTCTTGATGCAACCGATTTATGTTTGTTGTGCATAGAGATTAGATTTATGTATGATGACTATGTTGTATGTTGTCCTTGAAGGCAACTATGTTTCTTTAAGTTATCTAAGTCCTACAGTTCAACCGACAAGGCTTAACTGATTATCAGAGACAGATTTTATCAGAACTGGTTTTTTAGGACTTCAACCGGTAAAAGACTGACAATCTTATATTCCAACAAACGGTATGTGAAAATCATGAAGATTGAGATGCAGCGGTTTTACAACAGCATTGAAGACTATCAAATGAAGATATGTTCATGACCATATGTGTTGATTCGATCAGGTGAACGAGATTTATTTGACAGAACAGATTAATTGATGGAGACTTAACCGGTAGTGATGAAAAACACTCAAATCGGTAATATGACACAAAACTGGATTTGTTATGTCGGTGGCTAACATAACTAAAGCGTACAATGAAAGATTTTCTAGATGCATTGAACCTAGGAAATTGTAACAAGGTTCTAGCTGACCTTATGAGGATTTTAAAGGTGTGATGAGGTATGAAAGGATATATATATATATGAGCTTGATAGTGTGAAAAATAATGAGCGAATTTTGTATTTCGGATAGTGTGATGATCAAAGGAGTTGAGAGATGAAGTCTATGTGATGTTTTAATGTTCTGAAGCAAATCTTATCAAAAATTGAAGGTGTTATACTAAGATCATTTGTACTTGTTGTCTCCCTAATAGTTGCAACAAAAAAATCCTCTTACAAGGTCACTCTTAACAAGGTGTAGTCAGATCCTAATAGGTCTGATCATTAAATCCTCTAACCAGGTGACACAATAACTTGTGTTTGCAAATCCTAGTAACTTGGGTAGCTCCTAGTAGGGCTGGTCCTCACGGGCCTTTTTGTAAAGCTCTTAACCGGGCTTAGACACTCATGTGCCCCTAACCGGGTGTTGTAGACCTTAACCAGTCAGATCTCTATACTGCAGATAGTGGATCTTGTGGGAACTAACTCCCACCGTGGTTTTTCCCATTTGGGTTTTCCACGTATAAACTCTTGTGTCATGTGGTTTATGCTTTATGTGGTGATTGTATACTTGGTGTTATTTCTTACATGCTTATTGAGTTTTAAGTTGGTGAAATTGATAATCAGATTTGTATTGTTTCTACTATCACTGATTCACTCCCCCCCCCCCTCTTAGTGCCTTATAAGTTCATCAGAATAAACTGAAGGAGAAAGAATAACAAAGCATTGACAATCAAGTTCTACAAGACAAGATAGATGAATGTGAGAAGCTTGCTAGAGAGAATGCAATCCTGAAAAATGAGATGCAATCCATTGTAGTGAAGCTGACAAAGGACATAGAAGACTGAAAGAAGAATGAAGAAACCCTAACTCAATCATTGAAAGACAGATCTGATGACTGTTGCAGATTGACATATGAGATTGATCAGTTGAAGCTTGAATTGGTGCAAACAAAGAATGATGGTCAAGAACTTGAAAGGCAGATCATACTCCTGAGAGATGAGCTCTCTACTATAAATGAGTACAAAGAAAAATTCAAAGTCGGTTCAGCCCAGTTGGATGAGATGCTAGAAAGTCAGAGACATGGAAAAGATATGCGAGGACTTGGATTTAAGAAAGGAGAATCCTCCAGTTCTGGTTAGAGCAATCATCATAAGAACAAGAAATCTTCGGTAAGACAACCTAATGCCTATAAATTCTATGGTAAATGTTTTGTTTGTGGAAAATTCGGTCATATGGAAAGTCAATGCAGAAGTAGGATGAATAATGGGATGATGAATAATGTGATGAATAATGGTTCAACCTTTATCGGTCAATGTTTCATATGCAACAACTATGGTCATAAGTCAAACATGTGCAAAACAGTAATAAATAATTTTCAAAATAAGAGATGTTATACATGTGGAATGTTTGGGCACATTTCTAACCAATGCAGGATGAGACCAAATCATATGAACTTCAAGCCTATGCATAGAAATGTTATTTTCTATGCATGCAACAAACCCAATCACATTGCAAGAAATTGCAGAAGCAAGAATGCTCTAGTAGACAAGAGTAAATCAGATGAAAAGGGAAAATATAAAGTTGAAGAGATCACAGATCAACATAAGAAGATATGGGTTAAAAAGGAAGATTCAAATGTGCAGAATGGCTCCACCCTTGACTCCGGTGTTGGAACCTCATCCGGTAACTAAGGAATTTTTGCCTTAGGGGGGAGATTTTTATGAATATCTTTACAAACCCCCTTTCAGAGATCTGTAACCAGTCAAGGATGGTTGAAGATGATGGAGATTAGCTGTGCAGATAATATCTGGAAGATTTCATGACGGTTTAAGTATCCAGTGATGAATTCTTGTAGATGAAGGGTATCCGGAAGCCTTTAGGGTTGTGCATTTATTACAACTTAAAAGTTAGGTTTTCGAAAGATAAGGGGCATTTCAATCTTTCATTCTTCACATTGTGAATGAAGAGTAAGAGTAGAGCAGTTGAGTGAAAGAGATATAACAGCAAAATCCAAACTTGAAGCGATCATTCAAAGATTCCTTGCATTTGGTTGAAAATCAAAAGGTATTTATCCATTTGCAAGCTAATTTTGCATACCCTAATTTTGAAATGGCATCTACATCTAGTGTTGCAACTTTACTTGTCGTTGAAATTACTGAGAGAGCAAGGCCTGTATTCAAGAGGCATCCATTTAAATCTGTTGAAGATTATCCAGGAGGTGTTTTTTCCTTGGTTTCGTATGGAGTGCTTCATAACAAAGACATTAGGGCATACATCCACTCTAACATTGAAGAGATTGGAAATGCAGATATGCTATCACTTTACACAAAACACATGATGATGGATTTGGAAATCTGAAGCCAGAATTCAAGTCATTGGAGGACAAGGGTTTCATCCAATTCCTTCATTTCCTGATGTTCAATGAGCCCATATGGGTAAGGTACATTCTGAGCCAAATCCACAATGAGTTCATATGGTTAGACCAACCTCACAAGATCACCAAGAAATCCATTCAAGTAGTTACATGTTTGAATGCAACCGATAAGATCCACGGATTGAGGAAAGTCCAGAACACAAAGGTAACAAAGGTTACCAGATCCCAACATGATAGTCGGTCAATGAGAATAAGTGATATTATAGAGAATGATGTAATATTTTCCTCGACAATAATGGGATACAAGGCATATCAATCTAGCAGGTAGAACTTTGTATCCAGTACCGCTATATTTGCAGCCTATGAGATGCTTAAGGAAGACAAATGGTATGATATATGTGCAGTACTTCTCAGTGAATTATTGAGAAATCTGAAGAAGATAAAACAAGACAAGAAACATGTATTCAAATTTGGTCCCTTGATTTTTTGCTTGGCATTGTACTTCTTAAATGAAATCCCCAATATTGGAAAGATTCAATGGGCTTATGATAAATCAGTGGTAGTTCAAATAAAGGAAGGTTTGCAGGGTCTAGGTGACATAGTTACATAGAAATCTACTTTGGGGGATATTTCAAATCTTTTCAAGCAAAAATGCAAAGCAGAGAGAGGGTCCAGAAATAAATTGTTGAGAAATATGAAAATATCATTTGCTTTATGGTTGATAAGGACCAATGTCACATGGAGGCAGTTGAGCCTAGAACTGTTTGGATCATGCCCATGGGATATGAGGCAGATGAAAACACACTTGATGCATATTCTCACTACTTGTTGATTAAATTGGTGGATGATAAGGAGGAAAGGCTTGGTACATACAAATAAAAAGACTTATACTTGCATAAGAAATTCATGGAGTTAGCAAGGAAGAGGAAAGTAAGAAAGGAGGTTGAGGAGCTAGAAGAACAAATGGGTATATCTAAGGAAGTTGTGCAAAGGGAAAGAGAATGAAACATACTAAAGGAGGAGGGCATGGTAAATCCCAAGAAGTCAAAACTTGTTCCCACTCCTCCCAAGCAGGCCAAGCCCAGACAGTCTCAGTCTGCACCTACCTTCAATGCTCAGAAGCCCATTGCTCCATCCAAGTCTCAAACAACAACATCATTTGATGGAGCAGAGAAAAGGAAGAAGGAAAAACACCAAAGAGTGTATGTTGTCTCCACTACCGAGGACATAGAGACTGAATCTGATGAAGCAGTGAAAGAGGTGAAGAAGACATCCACCTATACTAGAGTGGTGAAGAAACCACAATCTAGTGGAGCCCATCAATCAAAGAAGTCATGATGCGGAGGCTTCAAAGGACCCATCTCAAACTTAACAATACAAGACTATTTGATGATCAAGTTGACACAAATGGTGTCATAATACTCAATCAAGAGAAACATGACCCTTTGAGACTTTACAAACTGTCTCAATGCATTGACAAAGAAAAATCATTGCAAAACTACCACCTTGCTGCCATATTGATAGACCCTTATACAATCACCCATAACTTTTTAAACGGAAAAAAATTATTTGATCACTTCGGTGAAATTCTTTGTAACTTGGTTATACAAAACATATCCAAAACTCAGAAAAATCCAACGGTGTAAATGTGAGATATATCCCCCGTACTAGGACTGTATTTTCTGCAACAGTTTGCCCCTAAAATTTCAGACCTTTACTCCCACAATGCACATTCCATCTTGTGCATGGCCTCCTGAAACCAAATATTATGAAAATATACAATATAATACACCATAATACCCATTTGTGGGGTTAGATAAATCTAGAAATAAAATATAAAACATTTTCATGCTCACTATTAACCCTAGGGCAAGGATATGACTGTTTTCACAAGAAGTAAGACATCTTCACCAAAACAAACCCAAACACTTAAAACCAAAGCCAAAATAAACATAGTTCATTATAGAAACATCTCAAACCATGAAGTAATGAAAAATAATTCATAAAAGCACTCAAAACAATGGAAAATCAGACTGTTCTACGTGGAAACCTGGAAAATACACATGAAAATTAGATTTTTATTGCTTCAAAACTCCAAACCCAAAAAAACCACCTTTACCAACAACCCCAAAATGATTCAATTACATCCATTATAACCCTCAATTCCTTCTAGGCTTAAATCCAACCTAAAACCAACTTATAACTAACTTATGACAACTTTTTGCATTCTTGACAACTTTTTGACAACAAAAAGTTGCTCCAAAGTTGTCAAGTTTGACAACTATGTATGTCAACTTTCCAAACCTATATCTGAACCTTCTAAAACATTAAAATGGTCATTAGATGACCTTATAAACATATTTTATCCACCTAAACAAACTTCTACCCCAAAAACCCAATTTTAGCCTTTTCTAGGCCTAATTGCTCAAAATGGTAATTTTACACTTTTTGACCATTACATTGCATTTCACTACATTTTATGGCTCACATGGCCATGTTACATTCTTTTTTGTTTTCATTTTTCATCAAATCCTCCATAGGTCCTATCAGTGACCTTGCTCTACCTTGTCTTCCTGGGTGCTCCTGCACCTAGTCAAGAGCAGAACCTGAGTCATCCAGAAAAGATAGAGCAAGCAAGAAGAAGAAGTTAGAATTGGATGCAGCTCTCAAATCCAATAAAATTGAAGGTACATTTGAAGTTGTTCCCCCATTGACCTTGAAAGAGTTAATTGATAAAATTCTTAAGGATGGGAATTTGAAAAATGTGCCTATATATAATGAATTTTTTTATGATAAAGATCAGAGAGAAATTGAGGAAGCAGTTGTTGAATACATGGATATCTATAGTAAAGCATTGATAGAACTATCATCCATGATTCCTAAAATCTTGTATGACATTTTGGATGCGAGGAGGCATACAGCTAGTCTACAGGATGAAAGGATAAAAGAGTATGTAGTAGTAAACTTATCATATGTCATCTCCAAAGATGAATTTATTAGATTATTAAAGTTTTCCAAGGATAGATTCTAAATAAATAAGAGAGTAAATAAGCTTATTCTCGGCAAGATATATGAGGTGACTAAGGAAACTGAGACAATTTTGAAACAATTTTTGATAGATAAAATAATTGATGTGAATCTGAAAGAGCCATCTCAGGACACATCTATTTCGGATGTTCATGCAGTTGTTCCTGACAAGAAAAAGGATCAATCATCTGTTAAAGAAACTCCGGAAGAGCAGCCCAAGGTGCATACTAGAGTTGATGATGATAATGCTAATGTTGATATCTCTGGTGAAGCTGTACAAGATCCTCCAAAAATTGAAGAAAAGGTAGTTGACGAGACAATTGATGTGGATAAGGATAAGGATGATGGTGAGGAAGGTGAAAAGGATGAGAATGCAGAGATTGCAGAAAAGGAGAAAGGAGAGAAGGAAACAGATCAAGCTCCGCCAAAAGTGGCAAGAGACACTATACCTACCAAAGGGAAACAAATTGCTACTAATTCAGATGATTTTGGTCAAGGGCCGATTGACTTGAGATCTTTGTCTCCTATTCAAGAACTAAAGTTGGAAAATCTCTCACAAGATAAAGCCAATGAGGACTTGCTTAAGTCACATTCAACATACAAGGAATTAATAACATTGGCAGGAGACATGTTGGAGAAAATTATGCCATCTTTCAAACTGAACTCATATGATCCCTCTAGTAAGATTAAGGGTTTTTTGAGTATTGTAGGATCTCATTTTGAATCTTTTGGAGAAAGTAGCAGATGTTAAATTTTTGAATCAGTGTAATGCTACGAGGTTAAAAAAAATTGAAGATGACCGAGGATGATAGGGTAACCTTAGTTACTTCTATGAAAAGTATCCAAGATGCTTTGGATGAAGGTGGTAGGATATACAAATCATTTCTGATTTTACCAAAATTCACCATAGATATTGACAATAAAATTAAAGAATATGAAGGCCAACTAGCTAGCATATCTTAGTCATACGCAACTCAATCAATCCCGGATAGCAATTTTGAACCCCAAGTTTTGAGTATATTAGATAAGATCAAGAGTAAATCATGAAAAGGAAAGAGTTTTGAGTAGAGTAATTGAAGTGAGGATTCTTATCACTCCCCGGATAGATTCTTTGATGAGCAGTATGCAGGATGTACAGGATGCTCAGGATTCAAATGTTCTGACAGATAGAAGAGGAGTAGAAATGCTTTCTTACCTTTTCAATGGAATGATAAGCATTTTGGAGAGTCTGTAGAAAGCATGGGATAAACATTTGTTGTCCTTCGGACAATTTTTGTAGACATATTCAAGTTTTTGTGAGCAACTGTACATATCTTTGTATATCATTTTTGGCAGATTCTTATCTTTGGCATTGTTGTCAAAGGTGGAGAGAGCAAAGTGAAAAATGGTGCTAATTCTCAATGGGAGCTTGTATATTCTTGGTGGGTTCGAAATTTTGAAGTTTTGAAGTTTTGCAGTCTTAAGTGTATATTTCATTTTTCACACTATTGCCATCAATGCCAAAGGGGGAGATTGTTGGCAATAGACATTGTTCTAGTGAATATTTGTGCATGATAGATGCTTAGGGGTTGTCATTGATGGCAACTTGGTTTGCAGATCACACCGGTGTACATAGAATTGGTTTATTGGAAGTCATTTTATTCATTAGGCATAAGTCTGGAACGTGGAACACAGTAACCGGTAAAGCATGAGATCATGGTGCACATCTTGATTTTGGTGTAATTTTGGTTGCGGTGATTAAGGAAGATGATTCGAGATTCGATTCAGCTTATCCTGTGATCCTGATATTTGTTGTTGATTCATGAGCAAGTTTAGAGGTTCGATATCCTGTAATTCAGTTAGAACAAAGCTATTTTGGGACGATTTTGGTGATTGGTTTTATGTTCAAGATGATTGGGCTAACTTGTGGGAATCTTATTAAGTTCATGTTTTGGTCAACATTTGAATTTGTGGATGGATTGAGACGACTTGGTAATACACGTTTCATGTTGTGTGTTATGCGGTTTTTAGAAGCTGACATGATTAATGATTCATTTTGTTGGTGTAGATATATAAGATCTATTTGGTTGATCATTTTGATGTATGTTATGAGTGAACAGAATCTGTATGAGCGGCTTTGCAAGATTGGAGAATGTGATTGAAGGTTTTGGTGGTTCGGTGAGTGACAAAGCAAGAAAATAGAGTAAGAAGTCAGATCAATTGCAGAAGATAATATGAGCCTAACCGGAACTACATTTTGGCATAGTTAGATGCTATACTTTAGTTCATTTATAATTGTAATCAATTATAATATCTTGTAAGACAGTGAGCCTTCCTCCGGGTTGTAGCCATGTTTGTAATTGATCAGTGAGCTCTAGGTAGTGTGCCTGAATGCAAGTGCATTCCCCTTATGTAATATTATCATACTTTTGGCCACATTATAATAATATTGTGGGTTCAAATCCCATTGTGGTTTTTTCCTTTCTAGGTTACCATGTAAAAATCTTGGTGTTATGGTTGTGTGGTTAATTGATTTATGTTTTTGTGCTTTGTTTTCTTTCTTATGCATCTGGTGGTTTAAGAATCAGATTAGCAAGTTTGAAAATTGTAAAACACTGATTCATCCCCCCTCTCAGTGTTCATTGATTCCAACACAATTACATGTATTGTCTCCATGAATTTGACATTGCTTGTATTTCTTGACAAAGTCATAGGTGTTCTTCTCCATAGTGGGCTAGTAGTATCCAATCCTAATAAGTTTCTTTGTCAAGGTTGGACCACTAGAGTGATCCCCACTTATAATCTCATGAACTTCTTACATTGTAGTTTCAACTTCCTCACACTCTAGACATCTAAGGAAAGCATCATCGTGACCTCTTTAATACATGATGCTAGAAATTATTTACGTAGTGGGAGGTTTGGTGAATTGAATGTGTGGTGTTCGTTGCTATAAATGTTAGGTGGGAGGATGTCATTATGAAGGTAATTGTAAATGTCATCATACCAAGAGGAATTGGGACCAACAATTTGATAGATGATCTCAAATGAAGGGACCTCATAAACAGGGATCGAGAGATATTCTACCATGGACTCATAATGTATTTAATTTTATGGTATATCAACAAGGGAAGAAATGGTAGCCTTAGCATTTGCAACTCTCTTGTTAACTCTTGGAATTTTCTCAAAATTGATCTGCATGAAATACTTCTTAAATCCATCAACCATGTTCTTGTAGCACATTAATTTATCATCTTTTGTTTGATAATCTACCAACTAGGATTCACCATAGATATGTATCTCTTGTATTTTCTATTGCATAGCCATTCTAAGTCCTATAATAAGTGCTTCATACTCTGCAATGTTGTTTGTGCAGGAGAATTCTAACCAATATGACCTATAAATGCAATCCCCTTCAAGTGTACAAGTGAAATACCTGCAACTACTTCATGTTGTGTGAATGACCCATCAAAGTATAGCTTCCATAATTATGAAGTGGTGACAAAAAATGATTGGCTTGTCTAGAAAATCAAAAACCAAAGGATAATCATCAACCACAGGTGCCTCTACGAGTTGATCTTCTATGACTTGTCCTTTCATACCTTTTCTTTCAACATACTTGTTATCCTCGTTTTTAGTGTTAGCAAAAAATGAGGGTGCCCCACAAGTTTTTGCTCATTTGTGGTTTTTTCTACTCTATGGTTCAGTTTACAAGACATTTTTGTCCTCATAAGCGTGCTTTTCCCATGTTTTACACTTATTCACTTTTATGTGAAGTCTAGGTGTAAATAGGGTTTACAAACCCAATTTACACTAAGTTAGGCATTTTTGGTATAAATTGGATTCATAGACTCGATTTACACCTCATATGTGCAAATTGGGTTTATAAACCCGAATTGCACTCATTTATTACTCTTTGAGTTATTTGTGGCTCATTGGAAGAATTGGTTTAGGAGTCTTATACCTCAGTTTTTAAGACTTATTTATCTCTTTTTACTCTCATTTTAATCTTTCCCAATTTGATTTCATGGTTGAAGGGAGAAGAATTTGATCTTGCATTTCGGGTATGTATCTATTTTTTCCTCTTGCTAGGGTTTTAGAAACGCTTTAGTTTTATTTTTGTATGCATTTCAATGGTTTTTTACCACATTTTTTGTTTTGTATGATCCTAAATTCCTTTTAGTGTTGTGGTAGGGTCATAGGCCCAACACGCACCATTGATTGGTTTGTGGTGGGTTTGCGACCTCACCTTGCTTTTGTATTATACCAAATGTTATTGACTGCATTATGGTGTGGGTGGGGCTATCGACTCATCACACACCACAATGTGATATGTGGCAGGTCAACGACCCCAACCACACATTGTTTACTTGCATTTCATTGAGGTGTTGGCGGGGCCGTAGGCCCACCATACACCATGATGTGGTGTTGGCAAGTCTGTGACCCCATCCAACACATGATTTACCCCCAGTTTTTGCAGTGCGATTAATGGTGTTTGGCGGGGCCATAGGCCCACCATACACCATAAACGATGTATGCCAGGTCTACCACCCTACCTGACATCGTATTCTTATATGTTATGTTGTATGGCAGGTTTCTAAACCCACCCTCCACCATTTCTTTTGTTCTTCCTTTTTAGTGTTCAGTGGATTTATGAGCCCAACCGACACCTCTTTTCCATGATATTTTTAAATGTGTAATTCAAGTTTATAAACTCGAATTACACCTATTCTTGGGTTTTCCAAATGTATCTAGAACTTTGAAACCCCTAATTACATCTTTTCACCCTTTATTTTGTAAATGAATTTTTTGAATTTATTTATTCAAAATTCATTTATTGTGCACACGTAAATGGTGATTTTCATCCAATTTACCATGGAGATATTAATTTATCGAAAAGGGATTTTTGGAAAACCTAATTGTTTCAAATGCTCTATTTTCAGAATTTGTTCAAGTCATATGAACAAAAGTGAATTGATTCAATATATTATTATAATTTTTATGATTGTCTTTTTCTCGCAGTATTATTATTATATCAATGACAGAGGTTTCTCCAAACAAAAAGGATGAAATTCAAGAAGCAGGACCCACATCCAGTTTTTCCACCTTCTTCAGTTACTTCTAATATTGATCACATCAAAGACACAAAGATAGGTCATGTTGATGTAGAATAATTTAATAAAAGAATAAAGAAACCACCTTCATATCATGGCATAGAAGCTATTATCAATAGTAGTTTCTTTTCGCATGTCGGCTCAGGATCTTGAATTTGTAATGGCAGTAGAAAATCATTTTGATCCAAATTTT
This sequence comes from Cryptomeria japonica, assembly GCF_030272615.1. Classification (NCBI taxonomy): domain Eukaryota; kingdom Viridiplantae; phylum Streptophyta; class Pinopsida; order Cupressales; family Cupressaceae; genus Cryptomeria; species Cryptomeria japonica. Next base: position 212,999,581 of record NC_081413.1, read on the forward strand.
TAGAAGTGTGAAGGGTGAATCTGGGAAGAAATTGATTAGGCTTGATGAAGAATTCTTTGATTCATTCTTCAAGTGTCCCAGTATTAAGAAGTATATTGATTTTACAATGAAGTCAGCTATAGCCTACTTTGATAGAAATTGATATAAGTGTAGGCATAATATGAATGACAACTGGCTTAAAACCTCAAGACCTACTATTGCAAAATGGTCAAAGACTCTTCCCAGAAGTGACTTCATTGAAGAGGTCAATGATTTAATAACTCCTTTAAGTAGAGTTAAAGGACTTCCTACTTCTAATACTTTATATAAATGGATGTATCGGTATATTCAAGTATATCAGTGATGCCATCTCTGAACAACTCACCAAGGTTCCTAGTACACTTAAGTTCTATATGACTTATTACTTGGTGTAATTTATGGCTCCAATGAGACATTTTCCTGAATTGTCTACTACTAGCGATAGGAGGCGAATTGAGCTACACAAATATTATTCCTAGTTGGTTCTTCAAGAAATTTGTAATCATTTTCGAAGAATGAACGATGCTTTCTTTGGATACTATATAGCTATGCTGAATAAGAATTTGTATAATAAGAGAGTGTTTGATCACACATGGGAAGTAGTGAATCAATATGGATGCATGTTCCTTCAGTTTCTAGCCTTTACATATATCAGTGTTGGATGTTTAAATGGTGAGGGCTTCATGCTTCCTACATACCCTTCCAACAAGATTGTAATAATGGAGCTAGCTCGTCAGATGAATGTTGTGCATGAGGCCCAATTAGGTTCTCATAAGATAGGCTTGAAATTTTCTCTTTCAATCGGAAGGTATTCTATCAATTCCATCTTTAAGGCCAAGGAAATGGAGGAGGAGATGAGAACAGTAGCCATGAGGTTCTTTAAATATAGAAAGGACTTTGATTACAGAGGAATTAGAAACAAATTGAAGAATATTTATGTACATGTGCATCGGATTGAAGATGTTTGGGCTAATTGTAGGTCTGAGCATGATGTAATAAAACTTTATTATTGTCGGCTGACAATTGAACAAATTGAGGAATTTGGTCTTGTCGATGTTCCTAAAGATTTAGAGGAAGATGGTGATATCTTGGACCCAATGTATGAGAAGAATAAGGTTTCTTCTACTCCTTTTCCTCTTATTCAGTGGTCACAAAAGGAGTGCACTTCCATCAAGGCAATTTTTCAGAGTATTCTTATGAATACTAATGTTTGGTTATCTTTACATGGTGTTCAATTTAAACCTCTCTCTTTTGCTTCTGATGATGATACTATTGGCCTAATGGGAAAGAGATCAAAGATAAGAACAAACAAGATCCCGCTACTCTGGCAATGGCTCCTAAGTTGAAATTTATAGTTATGTATAAGAAAGTTAAAACTCAAGGAAAACCTTCAAGATCTAATGTTCAAGAAATTTTAGAGTTAGAGGTATCAAATGAACAAGAGGAGTATGATCATCCTGAAGAAGGGTTAATTCATGGACAGGAGGATGAGCAAGAATAAAATGAATTGGATGTAGAAGCGATGTCACAAGAAAAAGAATCCTTACTTCGAGTATCTTTTCTTTCATCTATGTTACAAGTTCATGTTTCTGCTTCTAAGCCTAAGCCTCCAATGGTCACATGTATTTCCCCTTCAAGTGTTATTCATGTATCTTCCACTAGTTCTAGTGAGTCTTCTCTAGATACACCCCGTGACAATATTGCGAATGTATTTTTTCATTTTCCCTCATTGACTAAAGTTTCTACAACCATGATGGATTACTTTGATAAATTCATGAATGAAGCAATCCCTAGATCCAATGAATCATCTCTTGAGAATCCTCCCCATGTTATTACCATGATCTCTCCTATAGTAACCACCACCATTCAAGATTATATCAATCCCTCTCAGGATATGGTAGCTGGTGAGGATGATGATGCGTCTTTACCTCCTTGGTTAATGTCAAATGCACCTAAAAGAAAGAAATAGGTTGTTTCTCCTAAAGATTTTGATTTCAGCCAGCTTGTTCTTGTGAAGTCCAATACAATCAAGAAAACAAAAACTTTTTCGATGGTAAAAGTTGATAAAAATAAGAATAAGTATGTTGAGATTGCAATTCCTCCTCAAGATGTTATCATTGGACAGGTCTAGGATTCATATTATACCATTCAAAGGATTGATCTTGGTAAAAAAAAATCATGATTCTATGGCACATGATGCTCAATTCACCTTGGAGGATTTATTTTCTAGATATGATGAAGATAAGGTCAAGAAAGATCAGCTTAAGGCACGAATTAAGAAACTCACCTCAATTCCTATCAAAGTGACCAAGTCTTGAGAAGTTGTTGAACCAGTGGAGACTTCTTTGGATGACCAAGTTGTTAAGAGAGTTGAGTAGGTTGCATCAAGGAGAAGAGTCATAGGAGAATGGATGGATTGAATGCTAAGTCAAGGTACATGACTCCTGAGTTCAGCTTGCACCATTTTCAACAACCTTAACGTTGTGAGGACAAAGGTGGACAATACCATAGGAATTTTCTCCAAGGAACTTGAGATGCAAGAAAAGGAGTTTGAAGCCTATTTGAAGTTTGAAGATTATAATCCTAATAACCTCATCCAAAATGGTGTCATTCCTTTAAGGCACATGTACATCAAGTAGTGAGAATCTTTCCAGCACCGTATGAATGTTCGTGAGTGTCTAGTTAAGGATATGAGGAAAGTGCAAAAAGAATGTGTTGATAATAAAATAGAGATTGTTGCCAAAATATTTGAAATCCCATATTGTTTCCTTGATAAAAATGAAAAGGTACTCAATAAAGATGAAATCATCAAAGAGTTTATCTTGCTCTTGACTGTTGAGGTTGATAGGGAAGACTTCTCTTTGTCCTCCATTGATAAATTACTTGATCTTAAATTAATTATAGATTTTCTTGATTCACTTCTAAATAAACATAAGAAGTGTTGTACTAAATTGGAATATTCTATTACAAGGGTCAAATTCATCATCGAGAACACCTTGGGACCTGATAGAATTCAAATGAAGAATACAGCTTTACAGAAGATTGAGGAATTCTAGAAGTGAGATTCAACTCAAGGGAATGACACTTAATCATTTCTATGTTTTTCCAGTGCCATTTTATTGTGTCCATTGACACCTCACATGTCATTTTGTAACTGAACATGTGCACTTGTTGAGCGCACAAGTCCTAAGTCAAATTGAACTCTTCTTTTGACTTGGTTATAGAATTAGTTATAATTTCCTATTTTCATGTTGCACCCCTCTACTATATATATGAGGGTTATTATTTTAATAAGGATATTTTTTCCATATTTGTTTATGCAACAAAACTTAGCCAAAGTGAAAATCAAATTGAGACTTGGTGTTCATTTTGTAAATTTGCAATTTAATCAAGAAAGAGAGAAGCTTGGCATTCAAACTTTGTTTTGTGTTCAATATTTTATATGATATGAATGTTCTTATATCATTGGTCTCATATGATCTTGAATGATTAAAATTGGAAATAGTCTTGGTGTTTCAAAATTAAAAAGTATATTGATCTTTTACAAGTAATCTTTGAGTTACTTTGAAATTTCAAGAATTGGAAACTGGTTAAGGGGATAATTGCTCTAAGTCTTTGACCTTTTACAAATTATCTCTAAAAATTATATTTAGGAGATAGAAAGTGGAGTCTTTGTGTTATACAAACTATCTAGTTAGAGTAGAATAACTTTCAATATATTCATGAGTCTTTGAGATAACAATATATTTGGGTTACAGTGGTTGATAGGAATTTCGGTACATTGAAAGAATCTTTGTGTTCCTAAGTGTGCTAACTCCCATCCCTAATCATTTTCAGAAAAAGGGAAGTAATAGAAGACTTTGTTCTTTCATGGACACTTTACTTCATAAGTAAATTAGTTAATATTACTGCAAGTTTTAAGTCATTTAGAGATGAAATCTATTCTAAAAAGAGAATTATATATAACTAGTTCTGAAAAGAAGAGGACTAAGTTGTTATTGTACCTTGGATTAGTGTAAAGTTAGCAGGTAGGAAAAATAGAAAGAAATTGCAGTAGAAAGGGGGAGTCTTCCCGTATAATTAGGAGGGGTTATATCTTGCCTTCTGAGAGATATCATCCCATGTGTTGTCATGAAACACAGATTTTGTGAACCTTCATCAATTTACAAAATTTTCACACAACAATACTCTATATCAAACTCACTAAGAATCATGACCCAGTTTGCTAAGCATTTTGTACAAATGGCCTTGTTGAGTAAGTATGTCAATGAATCATTTTTTCTATGAGCTTTGTTTAGTGACTAATCATATAATGTCATAGTTTCTATGAATAAAAGACTATGTCAAGATATCTACACTCAATAGGGCTATAATTAATATCATATCTCACTATAGTACAACTAATGTAATAAATAGCCCTTTATTATCCATCATAATCTTGTTGTGCCAGAAGTTCCCCCAATGTTGTATTTGTTGTTGATATGTATAAAAACAATGGTTTTCCATCAATAGGTGGCATGAGGACAAGATTGGCCATAAGCTAGTCCTTGAGTATCTAAAAATATTGTTGGTGTCTATCATCCCATTTGAAAGCAACATTTTTGTGTAGAAGATGTGTGAAGGGATGACACTTGTCAACTAATTCTGCTATGAAATGATGAATAGATTGTAATTTTCCTCAGAGTGATCGTAGTTGATTGATGTTCCAATTAGAGGCATTTCCAATATAGCTTAACTTTTGCAAGGTTGACCTTAATGTCATTTTTTTTTTAAATGTATCCCAAGCTTTTCTTTGAGGTTACTCAAAAGGCATGCTTATTAGGATTCAAGTGCATTTTATACTTCTTGAGCCTAGTGAAGATTCTATTGAGAATATCCAAGTGACCCTCTCTTATTATTGATTTTCCTAGTAGATCATCAGCATAGTCTTCCATCAAAATATGCATCGTATCATGGAAGATGATAGTCATTTCCCTTTGATGTGTAGCTACAACATTCTTAAATCCAAAATGCATGACATTCCAACAATAAAAAAATTATATTAATTATAGAAGGTAAACTTGTAACAAAAATTTGAGAAAGTTTAGCAGTTTAGAAACTACCCAAAAAAAATAGTAAGTTCCCTAAGGGCATGTAAATTCTATCTTCTGTTGATCCTCAGGTGTGATCTTAATTTAATGTAACCAAAAAAATTGTCCATGGGTGATAACATCACATTCCATGTTGTAAGTGTAGTCTCAAAAATTGTAACCATGTATAATACACACCTCATATTTGTACTCCTACTTTGGCATGCACCATCTCCATTCTCCCTAGGCTCTTTTTGGACCCTTTTACTCCAAATATGATGTCACATGTTGGAACTACTAAGTGGAACCCATCCTAGAGCTATCCCCCTTCATTTTTTAGTTTCTTGTCCTATTTTTGGCATACAAGCATGTTGTGGCACCCCTATCTAAACCAAGGCACCATACCACTTTGGTACCCCTTAAATAAGGCCCATTTCAAATGTGGGTGGGCATTTCCCCTCCCCAGTGGATTTTGGTCCACATGGCTCCATTTGACCGTTGGAGGTTAGTCTAATAAGTAATTTACCTAGGGAATCCTATATAAGGACATCCTATCAATCCATTTTACACCTAAGTCTCCATCCACGATAACCCATCAATAATGCACCCACCAAGCATTAGTTCTCAAGCATTCAAGGCAACATTTAATCCCACCATATATTTCAAGCATCATGAAGAAAATTAACATCAATCTTCATGCAAGCATCTGTGTATTTTATTAGGTCATTCATTTCCATGCATTTGTCAAGCTATTGTATTCAATATTCATGATCACATCTAAAGAGAATTGCATCATCAAACTATTGAACACAATGTACCACTGAGAGGGGGGTGAATCAATGGTTCCTAAAATATTTTCCTTTTAAACCAAGCCTTGAGTACCAGTTAACAACCTAAACACTAAACAATCAAATCAGTAAGATAATTGTAGATATCAAAAGAGCCAAACTCACAAATGCATAACCCACAACACCAGATGTACGAGGAAAACCCAATATGGGAAAAACCTCGGTGAGAAATGTTGTTGGATTATACTACTCCAATCTAGCCTCGCAATGAAAAAATAGATTACAATGATTTAGAGTACCAACCAAAGGAGCACAAACCCCTACTGATTCAAGGTACCAACCCAAGGAGCACCAACCCAAGGAGCACCAACCCCTGCACCAAGGACCAACTCGGTGTAATGTGATGAAATACAATTTTAATACAGTGATAGCATCTAGTTGCAAATGAGTTCTGTAACACCTAATCAATTGATTTATGTCGGTTAACATCCTCCTCTTCTTTCACTGGTTCTAACACTGTCGGTTATCATATTACTCTCCGTGATCACTCATAGGTTACTCCCATCCTTTCTTCTCTCTCTCTCAGCCTCACACTTCACAGTGTCACTCTTGGATGCCTTCCTAACCAATCACTCCTTACTGGTTCACTTGACTATTAGAACTACAACAGTTTTTGGGTTACTTTTCTCTATCGGTTAGACCTTCTCATTGGTTCATCCTGCTAACACGCACTATAACTCTCTAAGAAATAACTCTAAGGTAGATAGTCTTTCTTCTTTTTTAGGCTCACTTCTCTCTCACACCTCACATCTAGCATCTCATGATTTTAGTCTCAAGCTGATATATTTATCTTTCTAGGGTTCGTGCCAAAGGTTGCATACAAACGATGTCATGTTAGGTTTTTCTTTCACCAACTCAATCCGTATTAGATTTGATCTGATCTTCTTTTCTAGAATGGTGATCTGCATCACACCAAACAACACCGCCATCTTCTCACTTTTTGATGTGTGTTTTATATTTTAGTATGTCTATGACATGCTTTTTGGCGTTTCTCTATCAAACTCCATTAATGGCTCAGTTGTTTCCTTCGACAAGCGTGCACAAATATCATATCTTCTTGCAGGGTCAGTTCAATCATCTTTCCACCTTGTCTTCCTCAAGCCACAACATTCTTTATGGGTTCTTCATTAAATTCGACCTACTTGTTGATTGTTACGTCGATGAATAATTCACCAACCTCTGTGTGATCGCCACCTAGTTTCCACCTGTCATCCTTGTCGAAATCCACCTATGCTCGGTTTTCTATGTCAGTTTGACATCCTTCACCGACCAAGATTGACTATCGGTTCAACTCACCTTACCGGTATAACCTAACTTCACCAGTGGTCCTTCATACTTTCTGACCTCTTCTTTGTCGGTGGATCAACTTGGCCTTCCATCAAACATGTTGGTCCAACTAATCAGTCCATTTACTAGGACAATTAAATTTCTCTGTGTATACCGGTTCACATCCTTCAGTTCTTCTCTTGCTTGCTTTCTTTGCCTTACCGGTGGTCCTGCTTTACTGGTCAATGATGCATTTCATGTGTACCGGTAACATGCCTTTTTGTCTACTTACATACATATGGATTGGCATCATCATGTCTTACTTCACCCATACCGGTCACCACTACTTACTCATCAGTGACCATGCCATACCAGTTGACATCAATGACAACCTAATGCCAATAATGCCAACAATCTCTCCCTTTGGCATTGATGTCAAATCATTGTAAGTCTTCATACCAGTATTTTTCTCCCCCTTTGATGCAATGACAAAGGGTCAGGGTACTTCATTCTGCCCCTTTGATTCATACTTATCTCCCCCTTAGTCAAATATTTTCTTAGTGATTACAGTCGGTATTGAGACATACAACCCTAAACTTTCCCTATGATCAACATGTGGTTCAAGATATATAGATGCTGCTATAAACTCCACTTGAACCATGTATGTCCTTACAAACTTAAGTACATGAGGTAGGTGACACAATGCCCAACTTGTGTCTTAAGTACTCAAAAGTGCTTACCGGCAATGGTTTGGTGAAGATGTTTGCTACTTGTTCTCCTTTAGGGACATGTTCCATCTTTACTTCCTGCCCTTCAACCTTCTCTCCAAGAAAATGATACTTGATGGCTATATGTTTTGTCCTTGAATGCATCACTGGGTTTTTTGATATGTTGATGGAACTTGAATTATCACACCGGATGGGAATAAGATCAGAGATGTCCACCTATATGTCCTTGAGGGTTTTCTTAATCCAAAGCACCTGAGAGCAACATGTAGCAGTAGCAATGTATTTTGCTTCATCAGTTGATAGGGATATTGAATCCTACTTATTGCTATGCCATGAGACCAACCGGCCACCTAGGAAGAATGCACCACCACTTGTGCTATTCCCGTCATCAATGCAACCTACCCAATCATCATTAGTATATGCTTCCAAGATGAATTCCCCTTGTTTAGGGTACCACAATCCATAACTGAGTATCCCTTGCAGGTACCTAAAAATTCTACTTACGACATTCATATGTTACTGCTTAGGTGTTGCTTGAAATCTATCCACCATGCACACTGCTTGCACTATATCCAGTCTAGAAGCAGTAAGACATAATAAGCTGCCAATCATGGATCTATACAATGTTTGATCCACCACCGGTGATTCATCATTCTTACTTAATTTTCTTCCAGTCACCATGGGGGTACTCATCGGTTTGCAGTCCTCCATTTGAAACTTCTTTAGCATGTCCTTTACATACTTGGTTTGTGAAATAAAGATTCCCTTATCTAGTTGTGATATCTGCAAACCAAGGAAGTATGTCAATTCTCCAAGCATATACATCTCAGATTCTAACTACATATGATCAACAAAATATTTGCAAAGAGTATCCTTGTTGCCTCCAAAAATGATGTCATATGCATACACAACCACAATGATCATGTGATTTCCATCTGCCTTGATGTATAGATTCTTGTTAGCACTCCCCTTTTTGAATAATTGCTCCTTCAGATATTGATCTAGCCTTGAATACCATGCTCTACGAGCCTTCTTTAAACCATACAGGGCTTTCTTCAACCGGCACACAAAAGTTTCATCATCATGTAACATAAACCCTTCTGGTTGCTCCATGTACACTTCTTCCAAATTTCCATTAAGGAAGGCAGATTTTACATCTGTTTGATATACCTTATAACCCTTGTAGGCTGAAAAGGCTAGAAACATTCTAATTTCTTCTAATCTAGCTATCGGTGCAAATGTTTCTTCAAAATCAATTCCCTCTACTTGAGAATAACCCTTGCACGTAAGTATAGCTTTATGCCTAACAATTTTACCTTCTTCATTCATCTTATTCTAGTAGACCCATTTAGTGCCAATGATGTTCTTGTCTTCCGATCTAGGGACTAATTCCCAAGTGTTGTTCTTCTCAATTTGTTGCAACTCTTCTTCCATGGCAGCCATCCATTTCTGACTTTCATTGGCCTCAATATTGAATATTTTAGGTTCTACTTTAGTCATAAGGCAGAAATTGACTTGTTCATCATTTCAGGCAAGTCTTCTCCTAGTCTGCACACTATCACTCTTATTACCTAAAATTTTCTCTTTTGGGTGGTTTATCTTCACATACCGGTTAGGAACCTTTTTGGATGCTTCTTCTGGTTCATTTTCTGATTGAGCTTCTTCACCTTCATCACCAGAATCATCATACTGGTTCACTTGTGTCTGTCTTCCTTTGTGCCTATCCTCATCAACTCTTACATGCACACTCGCAATGACTCTTCTTAATCTTTTGTTATAACATTTATAGGCCTTTTTGTTAGTTGAGTAACCAAGGAAGATTCCTTCGTCACTCCTGGAATCAAAACTTCCTAAACCATCCATATCTCTCTTGATAAAACACCTGCTTCCAAATACCTTGAAGTACTTGACTGATGATTTTTGATCATACCAAAACTCATAAGGTTTCATTCTATTGTTTGTTCTTAGTTGAACCCAGTTTAAGGTATATGCAGCAGTATGAAATGCTTCCTTCCGATACATGTCCCGCAAACTTGCCTCATTTAACATGGTTATGGCCATCTCCTTGACTATCCTATTCTTCCTTTCTACCACACCATTTTTCTATGGTGTCTCGGGGGTGATTATTGCCTTCTGATTCCATGTATTTCATGGTAATCTTCAAACTCATTTGATGTAAACTTTCCACCCTGGTCTGATCTTAGGCATTTCAGCTTGCACCCACTTTCCTTCTCTACCATCTTTCGAAAGATCTTGAATCTGTCAAATACTTGTGATTTATCTTGTAGAAAAGTGACCCATGTCATTCTTGAATAATCATCAATGAAGAGAATAAAATATCTTTCTCCGGAAAGAGCTCTTATCCTAGTCGGACCACACAGATATGTATGTACAATTTCAAGTGGTTTTGAGGTGTTGTGTTATTTTTTCTTGAAGCTCACTTTAGTCTGCTTCCCTTTCACATATTCGTCACAAAATATGCTCATCGGTTTGATAATTGGTGGTATATTTCTTACATACCCCTTTTTGCTTACTGCAACTAGATTATCAAAATTTATGTGGCCTAATCTTGTGTGCCACAACCAACTTTCATCCACTTCTCCCAACATGCATTAGGATTGAAAGCATTCTTTCAGATAGTAAACGTTACCATTTGTCCTCTTACCTTCAGCTACAACCTGGTTAGTACTCTCCTTTATCTGGAAGCCGGTAGAATCAAAGGTGAATGTATAACCTTTGTCACACATCTAACTCACACTTAGTAAACTATGCTACAGGCCTTCCACATAATACACACCATGTGCTTTCAGTTTTCCATCAATATTTAGAGTAGCTTTTCCCTTTATCTTGATAGATGAGTTGTCTCCAAACCTTACCAAGCCACCATTCCAGTCTTCAAGTTTGATAAATTTCCTTTTATCATTGGTCATGTGGTTGGAATAGCCACTGTCTATAACCCATAGATTTCTTCTTTTAGCATGTAGGGCAGTCTGCACTATCAAACTTGATTATGCTTTGTCCTTTTCTTTCTCAACCCAAACCAGTTGAGTTTCCTTCTTCTTATCAGTTGCAATTTTGTGCTTCGGTTTGACTATCGGTTCCTGATTAGGACCTGTCCTCTTCTGGTTGATTTTATTGTTCTTACAAATCTTTATTGCATGTCCAAACTCTTGACAATTATAGCATTTCAAATTTACATTGAAAGATGAATCTTTGAAACTATTGTAGGACATCGGTTTACTCTTCCTACATTCAAAACTCATATGACCAAATCCATTTCACTGATAGAGAACAATATCTCATAGTGCATTAAATGGATTTCTACTTTCATAACTCATAGTGGACTTATATGTTAATCTACAATCAGCTAACCTATGTCCAAATTTGTTACACCTGTAACAATAATCATGAAAGTTTGGAATATACCGGTTAGGTTTCCTTGGTCCAGCAAACATCTGTCTCGCCGAGGGTCTACCTTTCATGCTACTAACTCTAGTGAATCCTTCATGATCAACCCTTGTATTTCTCCTCAAATCTGCATCCCGATACATTGAGTGTAGCCTATGGTTCATTAGTTGTGTATACCAATTTGTATGACGGTTTCTAATAGCTTCTGCATAAGTCTTCTTACCTGTATCCTTTCTTACTGTGAATGTTTTCTTCTCTTCACCTTCACTTGAAGAGGTGAACTGTATATCCTTACCAGATGTATCTTTTCTCTTTGAACTTTGTCCTTCTTCAAAACCTAAGCCACCGATATCTTTATATTTCTTCTATTTGCTCAACATCTTGTAGAAGGCTTATGTGCTACCCTCATATTTGCTTCTCACTTTTAGTTCATCCTTAATTTTTTCAAGCTCTTTTCTGAGCTTCATTATTTCTGCTTCCAGAACTCGATGCTCCTTTTCCTTCTTTAATAGATCACTGGATGTAACTTCACATATCCTCTTGGCTTCTTCCAACTGGAATTTCAAGTCAAAGATAACTTGATTGGACTCATCCAAAGATTGCTTCAAGTGATCTTGTTCTTCTACTGCAGCAAGCTTGACCTTCTTGAGTTCTCTTCCTGTTTTACTTAACTCCTCAAGAAAACTTATGAGCTCACCCTCTAGATCCACTTCGGCTTCAATTTCTTCTTCTTCCTCATCTTCACAAACCAGTTCATCTAGTGCCATAAAGAGATTAACTTCTCTGTCATTCTCATGGTAGTCATATTTTGATGCACTTTCTTCATTTGTGGCATCCTCCTCAATAGTATATAGGTTGTTATGCTTCTGATAGACCCTTCTTCCTTACCGGTAGATATTCCTTTCTTTATCTTTACCAGCAGATTTGCCAAAACTTATTTTCTCCTCTCCACTGGTTTCATTATAAGGACATTTTGCAACAAAGTGTCCAACTTTGCCACAGTTGAAGCATTTGAGTGGTAACTTTCCTTTATACTTGTTGGATCCTCTCTTGAGATTTTTGACAAAGTTTGTTAGATATGCATCTGAATCTTCACTGGATCCTTTAAGAGAAACCTATTCCTTGCCCTTTTTGCTGGATTTGAACGATGCCTCTTTTCTTGAGGATGCTTCACCAATTGTTCTCATCTCATAGGATATTAGACAGCCAAATAGCTCATCCATTGTGAAGGTCTTCAGATCCTTGGTTTCCTCTATGGAAGAAACCTTAGTATCATACTTAGATGTGAGAGATCTAAGTACCTTCTTGAAAATAATCTCATCAGCAATTTCTTCTCCAAGTCCTCTGATGGTGTTCACGGTTTCATCTAATCTATGAAGGTAGTCTGCAGTCTTTTCTTCATCTTTCATCTTGATGCCTTCAAGCTGACCTCTTAGTGATTGCATCTTGGCCTCTTTGACTTTTCCATCTCCTTCAAATAATCTCTGCAACTTATCCCAAGTCTCCTTGGTGGATGCACAGTGCATGATCTTGATAAACTCTTTGTTTGATAGCCCACTTAAGATAGCATGTTTAGCCTTTTCATTATTCTCATACTCCTTCTTAGCATCCGAATCAGTGGGAGAAACACTAGGGACAGTATACCCATTCTTGACAGACATCCACACATCAAAGCCAAGTGAGGAAATATAGGATATGGGGGCTTTTGAGGAGGCTGACTCATTTCTTGCCATTGTGTTATTTGACTAGAATCTACCAAGCTAGAGAAAGCTTTAATCAACTGGGAACCTAGGCTCTGATAACAATTGTTGAACACAATGTACCACTAAGAGGGGGTGAATCAGTGGTTCCTAAAATATTTTCCTTTTAAACCAAGCCTTGAGCATCAATTAACAACCTAAACAATAAATAATCAAACTGGTAAGATAAGAGTAGATATCAAAAGAGCCAAATTCACAAATGCATAACCCACAACACCATATGTACGAGAAAAACCCAATATGGGAAAAACCTTGGTGAGAAATGTTGTTGGAGTCTACTGATCCAATCCAGCCTTACAATGAAACAACAGATTACAATAATTTAGGGAAACAACCCAAGGAGCACTAATCCCTGCACCAAGCACTAACTCGGTGTAATGTGATGAAATACAATTTTAATATAGTGATAGCATCTAGTTGCAAATAAGTTATGTAACACCTAATCAATTGATTTATGTTGGTTAACAACCTCCTCTTCTTCACTAGTTCTAACATTGTCGATTATCGGATTACTCTCTCTGATCATTCACTGGTTACTCTCAGCCTTTCTTCTCTATCTCTCAGCATTCACACTTCATAGTTTCTATCTTGGATGCCTTCCTAAACAATCACTCCTTACTAGTTTGCTTGATTGTTAGAACTGCAATAGTTTGTCGGTTACTCTGTCTCTACCAATTAGACCCTCTCATTGGTTCAACCTGCTAACACACATTGTAACTCTCTGAGAAATAACTCTACGGCAGATAGTCTTTCTTCTTTCTCAGGCTCACTTCTCTCTCACACCTCGCATCTAGCATCTCATGATTTTAGTCTCGAGCTAACATATTTATCATTTTAGGGTTCTCGCCAAAGGTTGCATTCAAACAGTATCATGTTAGGTTTTTCTTTCACCAACTCAACTCGTATTAAATTTTATTTGATCTGCTTTTCTAGAATGGTGATTTGCATCACACCAAACAACATCTCCATCTTCTTGCTTTTTGATGTGTGTTTTCTATTTTAGGATGTATAGGACGTGCTTTTCTACATTTCTCTGTTAAACACTATTAATGGCTCAGTTGTTTCCCAGTTGTTTCCTTTGGCAAGCGGGTACAAAGATCAGATCTTTTTGTAGGGTCAGTTCAATCATCTTTCCACCTTGTGTTCTTTGAGCTGCAACATTCTTTGTGGGTTCTTCATTAAAGCCAACCTGCTTGTTGACTATTATGTCGATGATTACTTCATCGACCTCTATGTGATCGCCACCTAGTTTCCACCTATCATCCTTGTCAACATCCACCTATGCTCGGTTTTCTATGTTAGTTTGACATCCTTCACCGACCAAGATTGACTACCGGTTCAACTCACCTTACCGGTATAACCTAACTTCACCGGTGGTCCTTCATACTTGTTGACCTCTTCTCTATAGGTGGATCAACTTGGCCTTCCATCAAACATGTTGGTCCAACTACTCAGTCCATTTACTAGCAGCATTAAACTTCTCTGTGTATATCGGTTCACATTCTTTAATTCTTCTTTTTCTTGCTTGCTTTGCCTTGTCAGTGGTCTTTCTTTATCGATCAATGATGCATTTCATGTGTATTGGTAATATACCTTTCAGTCTTCTTACATAAATATGGATTGACATCATGTGTTACTTCACCCATACCGGTCACCACTACTTATTCACCACAGCCCATGCCATACCAGTTGACATCAATGACATCCTAATGCCAATAATGCCAACACAAACTTCAATCAACCATTGTAGATCTAAGGCATATCTCCTAGCATTTACTTTAGTACTTTCATTCCTATTTCAATTTAATTCTAGGTTAGTTCCTAAACTGGGGTTTGACCCAAGGCAAACCCTAATCCACAACCCCTTTTCCTCTCTTTTTGTGTGTGGTAAATTGATTCAGGAACTTTGATCGAAGATTTTGATAGAATAGACAACAATGAACAAGTTCAATTTTTACAGCAACGATATGTGGAGGACCAAGGCGAGATACCACCCAAGTCCCAAGTATTTTGTTTGATATTTCAATAGTGGATCATGTGCATCTCTATAATCCAAAAAATATCGCACTTGCCAATCCAAAAGTTACAAGACTAGGGCGACCTACCACCTTGATCACGATAATTCAGCCCAAATTTTCTACAATAGGTTCTAACTCACCTTCCTTTCTTAGATCTTTGTTTGTGGCTCTATGTGAAGTCTATATCATCTTGTTATTACTTTAATATTCTAATCCTCTATTGTTTTACCCTAAACTTTACAATACAAATCCAATTTCAACTCTAAAGGGGGAGACAGCCTATAGGTAAATTTAATTGATATCTCAACCCTTTTCCCTAATTGAATTGTGGCTAGATCTACTGAATTTACCCCACTTTTTTTAATGTATGGTTGATATTGTGATATTAATGGTCTTACTATCCTAATTGGTGAAACCCTAATTTCCAAAATCATACCATCACATTTTGGTGAACCTGTGTATTTTATAATTGCATCTTCTGATTTTTAGATCTGATTTATGGTGTTTCATAATGGAATTCACTAAATCTTATTGGTTTTCTATTTCACGTGTGATTACATTGTTTCTTAGATACATTTATCAAAATTATGTGTTGTACAATAATTTCTTTCATTTTACATTACTTATTTTCATTCATAGTACTCTCACATATGGCATCATTAGAATTTTAAATATATTTCTACTTGCAAAACATTTCTTAAAGCTTATATCCATGTCGTATGTTGTTTTATGATGATATTTTTAAGAAAATACATGGCATATGTAGATCACATAAAAGCTTTTCTAGACAATGATAATCCTAGACTTGACATTGAAAAGGCTAATACTAGCATCTCTCCTAGGGTATCTCAATAGGATGAGAAAAGAATAAATATCCTATCAATGATCTCTCTAATAGAGATCAATAATTTAAGAGCACTATGACACCGTATTCTTCTCAAACACATACTCTAGTGCAAGGGAGACAAGATCCTCCTTATTCTCCTAGGGCTTATCTTAATTGTCAATATATTTGTAGGAAAGAGGATTTTATGCATTTTATTCATGATCTTTCTCCTCACATAACATTAAGAAAAGATGAAACCTTAGATGATAAGGACCCTTCTTCCTAACTAACCAAAGAATACATGAATAATGATGATAGAAAGGAGAATCTCCCTACAAGCGATATTCCTTCTTCATCTAATTATCCCTTTGACCCTTATATGTGTCCTCAAATACAAATCTCGAAGAAATTAATAATAAAATCCCTTCTTCTTCATAATCAAGAACATCGTATGAAGTTGGATATGATACAATTTCAAACCAAGGCCATAAAGGACAAGGACTTGGAAAACATGAACAAGGAATTAAGATCCCTATAGACCCTCCCACAAAATTTAATAAAGAAGGCCTAGGATATCCCAATTCTCAAACATATATGGAGGATTCTCATAAGGTTCAAATTCTTAAAGACTATTTAGCAAGACATAGAAACTATAATCCATCCAAACATGCTTATACATCAAATAATCCTCCTCCTTTACCAATTCTTTTACCTCAAAAAACAATGCTTCCCCTTCCATTAGAACATCGCATCCTACTTGTCTAGAGACAAGACTTAGCCATGTTGACAATCAAGAAAAATTAGCTACAAGAACCTTTTGGAGATTAAAGTATGATAAGAATGTCATTTTTCCTTTCATAAATTGTAATAATAAGAACAAACAAGGTGATGAGAATTATCTTTTTCATCATTGTTATTCTCATTCTCTTGGAAACTGTAAAGATTTTAAATAACTTGTTTAAGACCAATATAATCAAGCTTGCCTAGCTCTTATAATTGATCTTTCAATGTTTCTTGGTGAACAAGTAGTTCCTTAGCACTCCATTCACCTTATTATGTTACTCCTTACCCTATGACATTATAATTTTCACTTTATTGGGGGCTCTTTGTCATGTGTGGTGATGCATCTTCAATTCCAATCATACTTCAATATCAATGTAATTATTCCTTGTCTCCTTGCTTGGGGGGCAAGGATGATATATTCAACTCTCTCTTCTTTTTTAATATTTCCTCTTCTTTTCAATTGTATTTTTTTATAACTTGATGTCTTTCTCACATTGAATTTCCTTCATATGAGCACATGTGTGTTCCTTGGTTAGGACCTATTCTTTTCTTGAAGTGGTGCATATTTTATGTATGATCTCTCATTAGAATGAGTATAACCCTTCTCTTTGTCTCTATTCTTGGGGGGCATTGATTATATCTTCTATCTCCTATCCCTTTTAAGGATCCACTTTTCCTAGGATGAGTGGTGTTTTCTTATTATACAATGTTATGCCTTGTGCGAATTTGTTTGTTTGCTCAAGGATTTTCTCTTATGCAAGAGGTGTGTATGCTTGAATACAACCTCTTCTTCAATTGAAGATGTATGTATATTATAACTGAACCCCTCACTTTGGGTCAAAAGTGTATTATCCTTCATCAAGAACCCCTTTACCTAGCACTAGGAAGAAGATGTGGATTCTTATTCTCCTTCCTTTCTTTTGGTCAATGATGTTATTTTTGTTCAAAAAATCCTATTGGGGGTGGATGTCTTTGAGCAAATATCTCTTCCTCCTCCTCCAAAGGATTCCATTTACACTTGTTGCAAGATATCTCTTTTACAGCTATGTTTTCCTTTCTAATAAGAGTCATGCCTCTTTAGCTTGGATATGTGTGCATTGTTGCCTAAAGCATATATCCTTAATGATGAAGGTGGAAATCCTTGTTTCTATCTTCCTTAAGATATCAACATACTATTATATTGACATCTTAATGGCGGGGCATACATCACACCCTCCTTGCACCATATTTTTTATACAAGTTGTGGATTTCCTAGCATAATGATTTTATTGGTTGTCCTTTTGTATTTCTTATATGGATTGTTGCATGCTTGAAACCAGACCTAACTCTTAGATGATATGCTTCATTCCCAAAACTATACGTGGTCCTTTTGTATGTCTTACATGGGGTGTACATGCTCAAAACCAGACCTAACTCTTAAACGAGATGTTTTCACTCCTGAAACAAGACATATTGTTTTTCAATTGCATGTCTTATACAAGTTGTTGCATGCTCAAAAATAGACCTAATGTCTTAGATGATATGTTTAACTCCTGAAACCAGATGGCAACATATGCAGCAAATTAAGTTGAATAGCATAACGCAACTTGCTAGACCTTTCAACTCTTCTTTCTTCAACCGCTTTAAGGAAGGTTGACTAGCATAACACATTTGCTAGACTATTAAACCCTCCTTGTGCGACATTTCCAAGATGAGTGGAACTAGCATAACACAACTTGCTAGACTATTCTGACTCTCCTTCTCTATATGAATCAAACAACATAACACAACTTGTTGTCCCATTAGTATTCATGTTCCCATGGATCACCTAGCATAATGCAACTTGCTAGCCTATGGATTTTATAGTCTCTTGTTCTTTTCTTCTCATAGATCGCCTACAATAACGCAATTTGATAACCTATGACATCTATGTTCTCTCATTTCTCCTCTCCATGAGCTAATAGATTTTCTAATTTTTGGATCATGGTTCGTCACCTAATGCATTATCTTTCTCTTTTTATGTGACAACTTGTGTTCTTGTAATAGCATTCCAAGAATGTGATCAATGGCTAAGATATTTTGACTATCGAGGTCTCTTCATGAACTAGTTGACTAGGAGTTTTTTTTAGTACTAACCCCTTGTGTTGTGTGTCTTTTGGCTTTGTCTTTGTCTTGTCTTGTGTGTCCTTGCTTGTGATTGTATGAGTTAAGATCCTAAGATTGGGTGTTTGGTTCCTCAAAATTAGTGATGTCTTATCTCTTTATGATCTCGCTCCTAGCTACTTCACTCTTTCTTCCTCATCTTTCTACTTTACCACAAGTATTTGCATAGTCTCATACTCTCGTTAAAGAGGGGGATAAATGTAGCGTTGTGAATTGTAACCAAGTACAATTCACACCTCATATTTGTGCTCCTACTTTAGCATGTCCTATCTTTGTTCCCCCTAGGCCCATTTTGGCCCATTATACTCCAAATCTAATGGCACTTGTTTTCATTACTAAATGGACCCCATCCTAGGGCTATCCCCCTTCATTTGTTATTTTTTTGTCCTATTTTTGGAGGAAAAGGTCATTCTAGTGCCCCTATTTGAACTAGGGCACCATACTACCTTGGCCCCCCTTAAACAGGGTGCATATCAAATGTGGGCAAGCGTTTCCCTTCCCTAGTAGATTTTGGTACTCGTGGCTCCATTTGACTGTTAGAGGTTGGCCTAATTGGTCATTTGCATATGGGACCCTATATAAGGACATCCTATCCATCTATTTTATATCTAATTCTCCATCCACAATAGACCCCATCATTTGTGCACATGTTCATCATTTGTTCTCACACATTCAAAGCAACCTTTCATCCCACCATATCTTTAAAGCATCATGGAGCAAAGTCACATCAATCTTCATACAAAAATGTGTGTGTTTGATTAGGTCATTTATTTGTCATTTTATTGCATTCAAAATTCATGATCGCATCTAAATAGCATTGCATCATCAATATTCTATCAACCATTGCAAATTTGAGGTATATCTCCTAGCATTTACGTCAAAATTTGCATTCCTATTTCAATTCAATTCTAGGTTAATTCCCAAACCGAGGTTTAACCCAAGGAAAACTCCTATCCACAACCCCTTTTCCTCTCTTTATGTGTCCAAGGAATTGATTCAGATCCTATGATTGGAGATTCTAATAGAATAGACAACAACAAATAGGTTCATCTTTTACAGGAGTGAAAGTTGAAGGACTAGGGAAACCTACCACCCTGGTCCTAATAATTTTGTTTGATCTTCCAACAGTGGATCCCATGCATCTCCCTAATCCAAAACAAATCCCACTTCCTTGTCCATAAGTTACAAGACCATAGCGACCTACCATCCTATTCTTGACAATTCGGCCCAAAATTTTTGCAATAGGTTCTAACTCACTTTACTTGCTTAGAGATCTATTTGTGGCTTTGTGTGAAGTTTGTAGCATCCTATTATTATTGTTTTATTCCAATTCTCTAATTTTTTTACCCTAAACTTTACAATACAAATCCAGTTTCAACTCTAAAAGGGGAGACAACGTATAGGTAAATTTAGTTTATATCTTAGTCCTTTTCCCTAATTTAATTGTGGATAGATCTATTAAATTTAAACCCCCTTTTAATGTATGGTTGATCTTGTGAGATTAGTGTTCTTACTATCCTAATTGGTGAAACCCTAATTTTTAAAATCACACCATCATAGTAAGATCACCAATTAAGTCTATGTTTGGTAACTAGAAGTTATCAATGGGGCAAGCCTTGTTCAAATCCTTAAAATTTGTATATACTTTGATAGCATCATTAGGTTTCAACACTAGTACAAGATTGAAAACCAATTCTAGATAATATATAGGCCTAATAAATCCCACATTAAGAAGTTTATGAAGATCAGCTTCAACTCCAAGAGCCACTTGTAGGTGCATTTTTTGTAACTTTTATTTTACTAGTTTAGCACACGGTATGACCACCAGGTGGTGCATAAGAATATCAGGATCTAGTCCAAGCATATCAGCATACTACCATACAAATTTAATATGATGCTCTTTAAAGAACTTGATGAAATTAGTATGCTCTTCTTATATTAGGGAGGTTTCTAAATGAATAATGCTAGGGTTATTAGTAAGCTAAAATTAGTTTCTAGTGTTTCCTCTATTAGCACAAGAGATCTTTCATGATATGGTGTCAAGGAAAGAGTATCAATCCCTCCATCCTCAAGCACCTCGAAGAGGTTTTCACCTTTATATACATCATTTATTTTCTTTTTCTATATCTAAAAGTACAACAGTGGAGTTTTCACTAGAAGACCCTTTATTTTTATGTTTTTTATTTTTATTTTTGAAGGCTTGGCACCCTCTCTGAAGTAAATTATGCTATTCAGTTCTATGTAAAAAAATCTCTATGATCCTCAATAAGAATTTCATCTCTTAGTTAGTAATAGCCTAATCATTTTGAAATCTATCAAGTTGTGGAGGTCCTTGTTGATCTTAGTCTATGAGTTGGGGGTGAATGATTGAAAGACAGTCATTTTGGTTGAAGTCAAATGTTTTTTATGGTGAATGTAGATGAATCTTCAAAGATATCAATAACATCATTGATTTCATCACTAGTAATCACCTCATCCATTTTCATTATGGGGGAAGTTTTTTTAGCACTATTAGAAGCACATTTAGTACTTGGTCTCATCAAATTTTTAGTTTACACCCTAGACTATGAGATGTAGAGGCATCAAGATCCCAAAAATTTTCTACCCATGCTTGACCATCCTCATGTTTATCCTCCCAAGACACCTCTTCATGAGATTCTTCTTTTTAAAGGGGTTTACTCTTAATACCACGCAATGTTAATGGTGTGAACCCCAAACTTTCAATTTTTTTTATTCTTAGGTATGAGCTTAGGATGAAGGGGCTCCAAAATAACTTGTTTGTATAATCAAATAGGATCTTTACCATCATATCCCATATGTTCCAAAAATGTGAAACCTTTACCTTAGTTTTCAATGGGGAGTTTGACATCCAGTTTTTCTTAATTTGATGGTTCTTCTTCATTCTTGTATAACCATTTGAAAAGGTCTTCATCTTCCATCTCAACCCATTTGGTAAAGGTAGTTGTGTCCCATTTTATGATAGCTTTAGACACTTGTTGCGATGTTTGTGGTCCTCCATAAATCTTAGGAGATTCATATAACTATTATATATAGAATGAGTGTTGTAGGTTGTATTCTCTCATGCCTTTCTCCTTTACATTAGCCTTGATCTTGGTTGATTGGATTTAGAAGTGGAATGTTTAGAAAGAAAATTGGTATTATCATAAGAGGTAGAAGGGCTAGATTTTTTTTATGGGTATTGTAGAATCGCATTTTGGTTGATTGTTGTTGCAATAGAGATGGGGATTTGATCACCAAGAATAGTGACCTCAACTCCATTATGCATTAATTTTATGCATTGATGATAAGTGGAGGGTATGGCTTGCATGGCATGAATCCATGGTTGACCTAAGATAATACTATAGGTGAGATCAAGTTCCAATACCTGGCAAACCACATCTTTGACTATTGGTCCAACTCTGATTGGCAATGTGATGAATCCCTTCAATGAGTGCTCATCATCATCATAGGCTTTGACTGTTATATTTTTCTTTGCATCTATAGCCCCTATAAAGAACCCCAATTATGTGACCAATTTTAAATTATAAATGTTTAGACCCACTCCTCCATCTATAAAGACTCATTTTATGTGATGTTCATGGATGAAGGATTTGATATTTAGGGGTGCATTATGAGGTTATTGTGGAGATATGTCATCATGCTCAATAAGCGTAAGATAGTGTGGTGATAAAAGGTGTCCCACAATGGCTTGAAACTGATCCACGTGTAAGTCAGTATGTATGAATTTTTTTTATAAAGAATTATTGAGAACAGTCTTGTGTCAAGGAGATATATGTAGCAACTTGAGGATGGACATGTGTGTGTGTGTCTTCCCAAGATTATCAACGAGGTCATACTTGTTGGACAAGGAGGTATATTTAGAATTGGTACCTTGGAGGATCAACTTACCCCAACAAGTTGTTACATTTCACTTAGGGTTTTTGTTCTTGACAATTATGATAGATACATGATTATCCACTTCGTAAATGTGATTGGCAGTGTACTCATAAGAGACATTGGTGAAATTGGCATATTTATCTTGAGTACTCATAGACACTTTTTCATTTTCATTATTGTGTATAGCATCCTTAAACACCACATGCTCATCATTGGATGAATTACCTTCAACTTAAATTATGTCATTGTCAATGAGGTCTTGGATAATATTTTTGAGCTTGTTGCGATTGCTAGTTTTATGTCCCTTGTTTCAATGATAGTCACAATATTCATTATTATTCCACCATGTGGGTTTAATTCTTGGTTTGAATTCTCTAGCCTCTGGTAATGTGATAAGATTATTGGCAACAATTTTTTTGCAAGGTTGATTTCATAGGCTCTCCCAATGGTGTGAATTTTCCACGTGACTAATTTGCAAGTTTTGACATTGTCCTCTGGGTATTTAATTGGTTGCTTGAAGCGTTAGGTCCTATAAAGATTATTATGGGTTAATAAATTTTCACTATGTTTGCATCTACAACCCTATAATTGATAGTATTCTTATTTTTTTACCAAGGGTGGCATTTCTCATTGTTTCTTGAGGTAGGGGTGTCATTATCTTTATAGATCTCCATAGTGACTTGCCCAAGGAAAAATATTTCAACTGGTAGATTTTTTTCTATGACTTCCTCAAAGGTGTTCAATAATTATGATCAAAGTTGAAATCATATCTGATGATTTAAGTTTTGCATGAACATCTCAACCATTTATTTTTGTGGTACTTACAAGGAAATCTATTAGCTAAGCTTTTCCATCTTTGTAAGAAAGATGAAAAGGAATCTCCATTCCTTTGTTTATAGTTACATATTATTATCATGGAAACCTCATGCTCAATTCTATAGAAGAAATGTATGACATGTTTCTCAGCTAGTTCACCAAAGGATCGAATCCTAGGTGGTAATCGCAAGAACTATTTCATGGCTTCTCCACCTAAACTACATGGAAAGACACACAATAGGTAACTATCATTGTGAGAAACCTCTATACAAGCTATGAAGAATTCGCTAATGTGGTCCTTATGATCACCTCTCCTCTTGTACTTTTCAAACTTAGATACCTTGAAATTGGGGGGAAAGGAGGAATTGGTATGTTTATATCAAAAGGGTAAGGACAAGTTTATCCTCAATCATGTACCTCTTAGTTGAGATTCCTAATTGTATGTTGGCTATTTGTTGTTGCAGGAGTTGGACTTGTATCAAAGCCTCAATTGGCTACAACAAATTCCCTTGAGTCATCCCTATGTTTGGTTTGGTATATGGAGGTGGGGGAGAAATGAAGTTTTGATGTTGATAGGTGTGTTGTTGGTTGGGTATTTGGAAAGTGTTTTGGTGGTTTTGGTATTGTTGGTAATATTGGTTAGCATCTTGATTGTCAATATGACCGGCATTATAATTGTAACCATTATTTTGACCATCGGGTTGACCAATATGTTATTGTTAATTATTCATTTGACCACTCATGTTGAGGTTGTTGATATTTTTTTACCTTATTTTTCTTCAGTATGTGTTTTAGCATTTTGGGTAGTGATGATTGGTCTCATAGTTTGCAAAAACAACTTAGGTGACTCAGGTATGGGAATGGCTTCAAATTCTTGTCCACTAGCACTAGCATTACTAGTATTACATTGGTTTCTTTCACTTGTGACACATCAAAATCAACAGGTAATTTGGCACCTTGTTGGGCAAGCATTAGGAAGTAACAATGGGAATCTTAATTAACATTGCATTGAGCATATTATTGAAGTTATTATCAGACATGTGGTCTTGGATTTCTTCTTGTGTAGGTGAGTCATCATCATTAAATTTAGGCACACGAATCTTCAGGGGTATTCGATTGAACAAGCCATTCAAGTATTGGTTTTTTTCTGTCTCTTTAGATGTTTGAGTTCTTTATCTACGCTTTTGGGCTCTAGTTTCGGCCATGCAAAGGGTTTCAACCTCAATATAAAATGACAATAATGTGGGGAGATGACAAACTGGGATTTGACAAGGACAAGAAGATGAAATTAAATTAAATCTAAATTTTTCTTCTAAGACCTTAAGGTTAAATTCAAGTGATAACAAGATCAAGTTTGGACTATGATATATAGCCACAAATTGATAACTCGAGAGGGATGTTGACCCACAAGGAGATGATTAACTCCAAGCTAAATTAATCCAACTTAATATTTCTACAATGATCTCTTACCAAAGGATGATAGAACCTAAGAAAAAGACCACCTAGTGATATTGATGTTGATGTAAACTCAAGAGGACAAAGGAAAAATTTATGATTTTGGAAGGATAGGTTGATTTTGACAAGATTTTTGTATGATCAAGAAGATGAAATGAGCACTCTAGAAGTGAATAAAAAATGAAGCCAGGACTGTGATGATACTTATGTCAACTAATTAGAAAACCTATGAGTCAGAGGATATGATTTAAAAACTCAAAACAAATTGAATTTTAGCTAAAGCAAACACACGAAAACAAAGGTCAAAAATGCAACAAAAAACTACTTCCTAAAGCAACAGCCACATGTGAAAAAAACGTAGGAATAAGAAACAAATGCTTACAAAAAGCAACGGATGTGCTAAACCTAACCAATTGCACCAAAATAATGATCCACTAGCTCAAAAAAGAGAATCAATACAACAGACTATAAAATAGGGACCTCTAAAATCTGGGAACCAAAATGCCCTAATTTGGAGGATGATAAAATGCAAGAAAGAATGTCAAGGTGCCAAACCTAGGAGGACAAGTTTTTGCCAATCTAATATAAGTCTGAACCAATGCTAGTAGGACTAAGATGGACCTTGGAAATGGCAAGCTTGAGGTTGAATGCCAACAAATTATAAATTTGAATCATTGTTTTATTGATGTTCTACGTTAAGCAAAAATGCAGTAAGACTTCTTAGATATGCAACAATATGCCTCAGAAATGTAGGGATACCTAATAAAAAGGCAATGATACCTTATAGAAATGTAGTGATACCTCGCAAAAATGCACTGATACCTCATAGAAAAACATAGAATATCTTAAAAACCTAGGTCTAGTGTTTGTTTGCCTAAGTTTGTCTATAAACCTAAAAAATATTATCAGAATATGAGTTGTTTTTGTGACAAATATGGCAAGAAAATGCATCAAATAAGAGAAAACACTTTTCTTGTTTTTTTTAGACTCTCTAAGCTCTAAAATGGTAATATTAAAGGGGGGCCTAGAATGGGGCCCAAGACAAATTGGATAAACAAGTCTCAAGACATATAAAAATACTCTTAAAGAATCACAATATAAGGTCAACAATGATTTCACTTGACTGGGTCCCAACTCAACACAACCAAGAAGTGAATAGATGGATATTTGAGCCTATAAAGAGATCTATCTTCTCTCTCACTTGGGGAGGCATAAGTACATAAAAGGTAAGCCAAAGCCCCAAGATTCCTACATCACTTAGAGGAGTGCATGTGGAATAACTTAAAGGTACAGTCCACATCCCTTGCACTAATCAAGTGATCTTGATAGGTTGTCCTCTAAAAAAAGGTTTGTAGTCGGGCTCCAAGAACATTGGTGCAGGGCTAGAACATGGAGACCCAATATATGTCGCTCAAGATTTTATGATCAAAATTTTTTTATCACCCTTTAATGTCTTGTATCACCAAGCAACATAAGGACATGCCTACCCACAACCTAACAAGATTGGACTATAGTTTTCCCTCTTGTCCCTTTATTTAGCCTGTTGGAGTTACGTGCATGAGGTCAAACACTAGGGTGATTAAATCCCTAGGAAAACCTCCTTCAAAAAGAAGGGGGTTGAATTTTGTTTCTTTTGCACCCAAGGTCCACGAAGGCGAGGGGAGAGGATACGCACACCACAAACAGGAATAACACAAAGTGTGCAAGTACACCAAACCCGAAAGATAATTATTTACTAACCTTTAGGAAATGAAATGTTATCTATGCCCCAAATTTTCACCCTCAAATATGCTAGTAGTTTGTATTTTCAGTTTGAGACCAACAAAAGACAAGTTGCACCACTTGTTAGTCAAAAAGGTTAGCCTCAAAGAAATCAAATCTGGAAAATAGTAGACTTTGTATCAAAAATGTCAGAATAGATGAAAAAATGCAGTTATACCTTTGTAGAAACGTAGATATAAGAAGTAGAAATGTGAGATCTAACCACAAAAATGCAAGAATCCAAGGAAAAAATGTAGGAATATTAACCTGCTAGAAAACTACAAAACCCTCTAAAATATAAAAAACTTGCAAAACATAGAAACACAACAAGATTGTGTAAAAATGTAGCAATACCTAGCAAAAATACAACAATACTAAGAAAAAATGTAGAAATAATCAAAATGCAAAAAAATTGAACTAAAACCCTAGTGCATAACATGGAAATGCAATTTTAGTGAGAAAAAATGAGAGATCGAAGCACAAAAACCTAGCAAGGTCTACCAAAAATGCAAAACTGGAAAATCATCGCGGATCCTGTTAGACAGTTCGGATAACCGGAAGACAACTGAGAGGGGGGGAGTAAATAAGCTGTCACAGATTACCGAAAGCATTATCAAATCAAAACAAAAATATCGGAATAGCAGTTAATCCAATTAAGTATAAACAATAATCACATAATAAAAGCCATCCACACAACACCAATATTTGTACGTGGAAAACCTGGTAAAGGGAAAAACCACGGTGGGAAGCCTACCCACAGTCAAATAATACTTCTGCAGTAAGTATGTGAATTTACAATGAAGGGGCATGCACTTGCAGGAAGGCCAACAGCCTAGAGCACACTGCTCATAATAAAAGGAGTTTCACTAACTACATACAAATCTAGACTACAATCCGGAGAAGTGTTGAACTGCAAAAGATGGCATCTCCTATGCCTGAGTACAGTTCTAGTTAAGCTCAATACAGAGGACTAAATCCTCTTAAACACCCAATTCGATCTCCATTGATCGACAAACTCCTCTGTCTGAATGATATTATAATATTCGCACATTACATTCCTTGACCATGACCTCTTCCAATAACCATGATGATCTACAATGAGATCTTACATCTTATTTATACAAACCCTCGACCATAAACAATCAGGTCAGCCACCAAACAATAAACCAATTACATAATTATAAACTGTGTCGGCCTTAGACAAAAACAAATAATATCCAACACATAAGACATCCCAGAAATACAACAATAATACATGTTACATTAATCTCGATCCATAACCTAGATCAACCAAGACCAAGTATAGGTCCACACGCTTCATCAATGATCTCCAAACACCAAGTCTCGAACAAGATTAAAAACAACATCCTGAAACTCCATTAGAAGTTGCACCAACACCAATTATGCAATGTATCAAAAGATCTCCACCAAAAGATTTGCTAGTGAAACCCTCACTGGAACTAGAAACCAATCTTCTATGTAAGAAAGACATCATCCAATCACCATACCAAAACCAATTGACCAAATATGAGTATAGTCATTATGAACAAGCCAATTCCATCACCAGATTATACTAGAGTTAACCA
The DNA here is from genome assembly GCF_030272615.1 of Cryptomeria japonica. Classification (NCBI taxonomy): domain Eukaryota; kingdom Viridiplantae; phylum Streptophyta; class Pinopsida; order Cupressales; family Cupressaceae; genus Cryptomeria; species Cryptomeria japonica. Next base: position 213,027,962 of record NC_081413.1, read on the forward strand.
AATCATGTCGGATCCAGGTTAACCAAAAACTACTCAACCTACTGGGACCAGAAGGGTGTCGGTAAAGCATCCAAACAGCTAGTGTTGACATCAACGACAAAACATCAATGCAACACATAATCAATTCCACCAAATGGCCAACAATCTCCCCCTTTGGCATTGATGGCAACACTAGATGTGAAAAACATCTAAGTACCAAGAAATGCCAAACAAGTCTCCCCTTGTGGAAGATAACCAACAATCTCCTGCATATAGATCTGAATATCAATGTCTCTCCCGCTATGAATAATATCTCTGTAAAGTTCTGACTTTCTTTTTCACATCTCTATCTCTCCCCCTTTGACATCAATGCCAAAAATCTGACAAAAATATCAAATAAAAAACATAAGCCTTTGAATCTCAAAAATGACTACTCCCTCTGAGCAGTAGCATCCCACATCAGTGTCAAAATGAATAGTATCTCTAATAATTCATGTCGAACTGATGCCAAAATTACATCAATCAAGTCTCTGTCAGAGGGGCAGAAACCCCCAATCTGTCTCTCGGGTACTCAAAAGATTCCTTGGATAAAGGTTTAGTGAAAATATCTGCAATCTGTTCTTTAGTGTTCACATAAACTAGTTTAACTTCATTTGCTTCCACCTTCTCTTTCAAAAAGTAATACTTGATAGATATGTGCTTTGTCTTAGAGTGAAATATCGGATTCTTTGATATATCAATAGCAGTAGAGTTATCACAATGAATAACTACTGGTGCATCACAATCCACCTTTGTATCCTTCAACATTTGCTTCATCCATAAAGCTTGTGTACAATTAGTAGCAGCAACAACATACTCAGCTTTAGTAGTAGATAAAGAGGTACATGATTGTTTCTTGTTTATCCATGAAACCAACTTCTTTCCAAGAAAGAAAGCTCCACCAGAAGTACTTTCCTTGTCATCAACATCTCCTACCCAGGTAGCATCTATATATGCACATAAAGTGAAGTTATCATCTTTAGGATACCACAAACCATATTCTGATGTACATTGCAAGTATCTAAAAATCCTTTTCACCGCCATCACATGATTTTCTCTAGGATCACTCTGAAATCTTGAAACAATACAAACAGCATTCATAATGTCAGGTCTAGTCTAAGTTAAATAAAGTAGACCTCCAATCATAGATTTGTATCTTGTAGGGTTTATCGGTGCAGAAACATCCTTCCTTGTCAATTTCTCACTTGTAACCATAGGTGTACTTACCAGTTTAGAATCTCCCATACCAAATTTCTTTAATGATTCCTTAGCATATTTAGTTTGACAGATAAAAATACTTTTGTTAGTCTGAGTAATCTACAAACCTAAGAAAAATTTTATCTCACCAATCATACACATCTCAAATTCTTTCTCCATGTTCTTAGAAAATTCTATGCATAATTTATCTTCACCTCCAAAAATAATTTCATCAACAAATACTTCAGCAATCAGTATATCATCATCAGTGATTTTATAATATAAATTATTGTTAGCACTGCCCTTAGTAAAACCAAGCTTCAAAAGATATTTATCCAACCTTGCATACCAAGCTCTAGGTGCTTGTTTCAATCCATATAAAGTTTTCCTTAACCTGCAAACCATATCAGTATCATCTTATAGTGAAAACCCATCAGGTTGCTCAATATCAACTTCCTCATCAAGATCCCCATTCAAGAATGCATGTTTAACATCCACCTGATAAACCTTGTAGTTTGTATAAGCAACATAGGCAAGAAATAATCTTACAACTTCAATCCTAGCTACAAGTGCAAAAGTTTCTCCATAATCAATTCTTTCCTTCTGATAATATCCTTTACAAACCAATCTAGCCTTATTCCTTATAACTTTACCATCCTCATTCAATTTATTCCTAAAAACCCATTTAGTTCCAATAACATTTTTATTTTTAGGTCAGGGAACCAAAGTCCATGTGTTAGTTTTCTCAATCTGATCTAATTCTTCTTCCATAGCTTTTAACCAAAATTCATCTTTACATGCCTCAATTACTAATGTTGGTTCAACTTGTGAAATTAAACATACCTCATTAGTTTCCAATCTTCTTCTTTTCATCACTCCATTGCTCTTATCCTCAATGATTTGATCTTCAGAATGATTCAATATCTCATACCTAGGAGTCTTCTGACTCTTTGTTCCTCTTCACTGTTCTTCAGTTACTGTAGAATTTTCTGATGTTGTTGGAGTAACAAGTTCGACTCTCTATTCCGATAAAGGTGCTACCGGTTCAGATATAATCATTTCCAATGTTGGTTCCTTCTCATAAATTATGATTTGACTTTTGCTCAGCTCGTCTACTTTGACATTAGCACTCTCCACTATTTTCTGCAATCTCTTGTTATAACATCTATGTGCTTTGCTTTCATTAGAATAACCAAGAAATATACCTTCATCACTTCTAGGATCAAATTTCCCAATAGCATCATCTCTCCTGATATAACATTTACTACCAAAGATTCTGAAATACTTAACTGTAGGTTTATTGCCAAATCGTAATTCATAAGGTGTCTTATTGGTTTCTCCTTTGATATGTACTCTGTTAAATGTATAAACTGTTGTGCTAATTTCTTCTCTCCAATAGATATGAGGTAAATTAGCTTCCATCATCATTGTTCTAGCAGCATCCAAGGTAGTTCTTTTTTTCCTTTCTACAACTCCATTCTGTTGAGGTGTCTAGGGAGCAGAAAATTGTCTTCTGATACCATGCTTGTCACAAAAGTTATTAAACTCATTGGATATGAATTCTCCACCATGATCTGATCTCAAACATTTAATATTCAATCCTATCTCAGTTTCCACTTTAGCCTTAAATATTTTAAACTTTTCAAATGCTTCAGATTTTTCTCTCAAAAAAGTAACCCACATCATTCTAGAATAGTCATCAATGATTAGCATGAAATATCTATCACCATAAAAACTTTTAACTCTAGCAAGGCCACACAAATCAGTGTGAATAAGATCAAGAACATCATTTGATTTATCGTGTATAAACCTAAAAGAGGATCTAACATGTTTACCCATTTGACATTCTTTATATACCGGATTATAGGGCTTCATAATCTTAGGTATATCTCTAACAGCCTTAGTTGAATTGATCTTTATAATGCAATCAAAATTTACATGACACAAACTTTTATGCTATAACCAACTTTCATCAATCTGTGTAATCAAACATGTCTTCTCACCGGAGTTCAAATGAAATATGTTACCTTTTGTCTACGTGTCGGTTGCAATCTCTAAGCCAGATCTGTTAATGATTTTGCATTTTCCATCCTTGAACTATAATTGAAATCCCTTATCTACCAATTATCCTACACTCAAAAGATTATGATTCAAACCTTCAACATAATAAACATTGTCAGTATTTTTCTTACCATCCAATGGTATAGTTCATTTTCCCTTAATCATACATGCTTTGTCATCTACAAATCTAACTAATCCACCATCAATTTCTTGTAAAGACAGAAAATTTCCTTTATCTCCAGTCATATGATGTGAACAACCATTGTCAACTACCCATTCATCCTTATCCTCAATTTTAGCAGCAAGTGCCTTCTCCTCGGGTACATTCTCTTCCAGTGTCGAATCATCTTCCTTGATAGCCAAGAATACACATTCTTTCCCATTGTTGGATCCACTGGCAAAGTCTTCTACCTGTTCATCATCTGAATCAGTAATGCCTTCCTCATCTGCTATGTAGCATAATTTAGTTTTCTTGAATCTAAACTTATTTTGATTAGGCTTAAATGATTTATTAACTCTTTCTTCAAATCTTAAATTCCTTTCAGGACATCTAGATGAAAAATGACCAATCTTATTACATGCAAAACATTTAAAAGGTGTTTTTCCTTCATACTTACTTCCTACCGGTCCTTTCGATGCTCTTCTAAAAAATAGTGCTTCGAGTTTCTCAAACTCTACTTCTTCTCTCTTCATATCTTCTAATTCTTTTGCATAAAAAACCCTCCAATCTTGCTTACCGGTTGTAGATGTAGATGCATGAAAAGCAGGTTCAGTTTTCACAGCTCCAGAAGGTCTAAATTCCTCAAGCTCAAAAGAATATATTTTCCCAACCAAAGTATCTTTGTTGATAGATGTATTATCCATTATTCTCAACTCATTAACAACAGTAGCCTTCATTTTGTAAGCCAATGGTAGGGCTCTCAAGACTTTAGAAATAATCTGATCTTTGCTCAAAGTTCAACCACAACATTGAATTCCCATAGCAATCTCATTTACTCTTTCCATGAATGTAGTAATCATTTCATCTTCTTCCATCTTCATATTTTCATATCTTACTTGGTAACCATCAAGTTTAGCAATCTTCATTGTAGGGTCACCTTCATTAATGGTCTACAATTTATCTCATATAGCCTTTCCAGATGATTTGTCTGTTAATCTCATAATTTCCTGATCAGAAAGTGCACACAAGAGGGCTTCTCTTGCTCTACAATCATTCTCAAGCTCCTTGTCCAAGTTTGTCAAAGGAGGATTGTCAGATCCTGGATTATAGGGTGTGACACCATTCTGTGTGATCTCCCAAATCTCCTTGCCAAGACATCTCAAATGAGTATCCATCTGAATCTTCCATACTATATAATTTGTTCCTTGAAGCCTCGGTATATCCCTTCGAAAAATAGCTCCAGAAGAACTAGATGAACTTGAATTGTTAGTCGTCATAGGATCTTCCTCAAACGGTTAAGCTTTCTGCAGAGAGGACCAAAGCTTTGATACCAATTGTTAGACAGCTCAAATAAACAGAAGACAACTAAGAGGGGGGGTGGTGAATCAGTTGTCATAGATTACCGAAAGCATTATCAATTCAAAACAACAATACCGGAATAATGGTTAAACCAATTAAGGATAAACAATAATCACAGAATAAAATCCATCCACACAACACCAAGATTTGTACGTGGAAAACCCGGTAAAGGGAAAACCCATAGTGGGAAGCCTACCCACAGTCAAATAATACTTCTGCAGTAAGTATGTGAATTTACAATGAAGGGGCCTGCACTTGCAAGAAGGCAAACAGCCTAGAGCACACTGCTCATCACAAAAGGAGTCTCACTAACTACATACAAATCCATAATACAATCCGGAGAAGTGTTGAACTGCAAAAGATAGCATCTCCTATGTCTGAGTACAGTTCTTGTTAAGATCAATACCGGAGGACTAAATCCTCTTACAAACCCAATTCGATCTCCATTGATCTACAAACTCCTCTATCTGAATGATATTATAATAGTCGCACATTACATTCCTTGACCATGACCTCTTCCAATAACCATGATGATCTACAATGAGATCTTACATCTTATTTATACGAACCCTTAACCATAAACAATTAGATCAGCCACCAAACAATAAACCAATTACATAATTACAAACTGTGTCGGCCTTAGACCAAAACAAATAATATCCAACACATAAAACATCCCAGAAATATAACAATAATACACATTACATTAATGTCAGACCATAACCTAGATCAACTAGGACCAAGTATAGGTCCACATGCTTCAGCAAACACACATGATCATAGAGCAAATCAATGTAGATCTAGAAATTATCAGAACACCAATACACCCACCGGTCAATGTTCTAAATGCAACAAAGTTGGTCATAATTCAGAGAATTACAGAATGAATGTAAGATGTTATGTTTGTGGGAGATTTGCACACTTATCTAATCAATGCAGAACACAAACCGGCATAGGATATGGGAAAGCTATTCAGAAAAATAATGTGACTTGTTATGCTTGTAACAAGATTGGACATATTGCAAAATTTTGTAGAAGTAAGGCACCACCGACAAATAATAATGGTGCTAGTTTGAAAGGTAAAGAAAAGGTTGAAGAGGTAAAACAAGAATTCTCAAAACAATGGATCAGAAAGTCAGAACAAAATATTGATGGGAATACTCCTCCACCGGCAGAACAGAGTAACACTCCACCGGCAGGAGACTCTTCATCTAACTGAAGAAAATTCCTTTGGGGGTTTAGCAACTAAATGAAAAACATGCTATTATTCCCTTGGTTGATGGTGAGAAGTTGAGATTACTTCTTTACCAGTAGATAAGTTAAGTTGTGACTTAACCAGCAAGCATTAAATGTGGTAGGTGAAGAAAATAACATTATAAAACAAGTGTTTTGGCTCCATTTTCATTTCACCAAGCATTCAAATCTTCGAGAGCGCGAAAATCCCGAGCAAAGGCATTCCAAGCAAAGAAGCGAAGGAATCTATCAAATCTTTCATCCCTAAGGCAAATTAAGGTATTTATAGCTATGGCATCTTCATCTACTCCTGAATTTATTGCAAACCCTACTGTTGTTGAAGTTATTAAACGCCCTAGACCCGTATTCTAGCTAGTTCCTGAAATTGCGAAGAAAGATGATAGCTTCGGTGCATTTTCTCAAATACCTAAAGGGGTAGTATATGCTGAAGACCCTAGAATGTATATACACTGTCATATTGATGAACTAGGTGATGAGGAAATTAAGAATATGTATGAATCTATGATTTGTGATGAATCGGAAAATGTCAAACCTAAACATAAGATAATAGAAACCCTACGTTTCACTGAAATTCTCAGTATCTCGGATTTCCCCAAGGATATCATAAGGATAGTATTAAGCAGAGTACATGGTGAATTTTTCTGGTTGGACTCAGTTCATAAAATCACAAAAGAAGCAGTAAAGGTTGTGACAAGGTTACCCTCCACCGGCAACAGACCTGACAAAACTAAGAAGGTCTCAAATTATCTAGTGACAAACCTAACCGGTGCAACATTTGATAAGAGATCACTAAGGGTGAACGATGTAAAGGATACAAATATTAGATTTATCAGTTTGATCTTAGGTTATAAGACTACACATGCAAATAGGTTAAACTCAGTTTCTAGCCTATGTATTAAGAGTGCCTATGATATGGTAAATGATAATGCAAGGATAGACATATGTGAATGGCTTAAAGATGAACTAATAAACAATCTAGCAAAGATCAAAAGGGAAAAGAAAGGAACATTCAGATTTGGAAACCTACTTGTTTGTCTGATGCTATCTATAACCAAACAAGTACCCGGTATTGGCACCAAAGATTTTGGATTTGATATACCGATTGGAAAACAACTATTAGAATTTCTAAACAATATGGGAGAGAACAGGGAGAAAACCATAAATGAGCACTTTCAAGCACTAAAAGCTCGAATGAAAACAAGAGTAAGGTTATCACAAGCTATTGTGGATAAGTACCAAAAGGAAATCTATTTTGTAATAAAGAAAGATGAAATTTGGATGGAGGCAGTTGTTCCTAGAACCATCTGGGTTATTAAAATGGGGTATGAGACTAATGACAACATAATAGAAACCTATGCAAAAGCCCTCCTAGAAGCTCCTAAGGAATCTGAAGAAGAAGTATTTGGTAATCTTGAAACTATAGAAAGTCAAATTCAATCAAGGAAAAGAGTTAAAAGGGTTGAGGCATCTGTTAGAAAAGGAACCCGACAGGCAAAAGCTATTAAAGAAGATGTGCTAAAGCAAACCGGTATAACAAAAACACACCTTTCACCGATTGGAACTTCTTCAGAAAGTGACATACCTGTAGTATTCAAGAGAGTTGAGAGGAAAAGAAAACCTTCACTAGCACCTTCTCCTACACCAAAAAGACAGAAGCAACAGGCAGTAAGGCCCCCAGCAAAGAAATTAACTCCAAAGAAAAAGAAGTTGACTCCTAAGAAGAAGTCAAAACAAATTATAGCTCCTATTGATAAATTACTAAATGAAATTACTGAGAATGGAAAGTTGAAGAATATCAACAAACTGTATAACACACTATCCGCTGATGACAAAGAAAGAGTAGAGAACAATGTAATATTACACTTAGATATTTTCAAGAAATTTTTGATGCAAGTTGTTGATGAAATACCGACAGATCTATATAACAGACTAGAAGCTAGAACTGTAGCTATTATTGAGCTAGATAAGAAAATAAAGATTGAAAAACTACTTGCAGTGCACCCTGTTAACTCACCTGATGAAATAGATCAATTAATATTTGAAGCTAGCCGGTCAGTATTCTCAATTACTCACCGACATGTAGCACTGATGGCAGGAAGAGTGAATCAAATAACAGAGGAAACAACAGATGCATGGGATATATTCCTGGTAGAAAAGGAGAAACAGGAAGAGTATCAAAAACCTAAAACCTTCAAGGTATATCAAAAGGATAGGGACAAAGGAAAAGGCAAGGTTGGTGGACCTCCCAGTATAAATATAATAGACAACTTACCCCCACCGCCTTTAGATACTCCACCAGTAGACACTGCTGAAAATCAACCGGCAATAGAGAGTATGAAGACAACACATGAGGACACAAATCCTGATTCTGAGGTGTTGTACACAATGAATATCGATACTCAGGAAGTCAACATTGTGGTTGATAAGGAAACAAGTGAGAAAAGAGATGTGGCAACTGAGCCACCGGTAGAAGACACAACAGTTGAGACAAATGTTGAAGATCAAATAAATGAGGATACTTTTAAGGAAAGGATGATAAAAGAAAAAGAGAAATTATTTATGGAAATTGTGAATAAGAACAAAGAGGAGATGGATACTCTTTTACCGGAACTCAATGAAATCATTTTTGACTTCAAGAAATTGTACAGGGATACATGCAAAACGGATGTATTAACAGAAGATCTTGACAATGAAATCAAAAAGACACATGATAAGATTAACAATATTGCTGACAATCTAATTGGAACATTAGATTCATTTTTGGAATTAGAGAAGAAAATTGCAGAGCAGGAAGAGAAAATCAGGAAACTGGAAAATGAAAAACAAAGAATAAAGGACAAAGCAAAGGACTTAAAATGCAGACTTGGTCCAAGACTAGAGTATCTTATTTCTTTGAGAAAAGAAATATTTGAGGCTCTGGTTCCCGGACTAAAAACGACCGAAGAGAAAATGCACATACTCACCGGTACAGTACAGAGAACCCACGAGGCTATAAAAGATAGTAAAACATTCAGCAACGACATAAATTTAATTTTGACAGATATCTTTTAGAGTGTAACCCACCAGTTACAAGAAACCAGGCAGGACTCCATTGACACAAAATGACAACCTTTGTCATTGATGTCAAAGGAGGAGTAAATGCTATGAGAAAAATGATCAGCAAATGGCTCATCATCTTAGGGGGAGCTCATACTTTTTTTTGGTAAGACAATTATGGCAGATTCATTTTTGGATGACACTTTTTGGATTTTTCTCATGAGTGTTGCCATCAATGCCAAAGGGGGAGATTGTTGGCAAATGCACACTCCAATGAGAAATTGTAGGTGATTGAAGGTTTTGTCATTGATGGCAACCTTGCAATCATATGATACCAGCAAGACAATATATCAGCACTGGCAACGATAAACTCTACATCGGCACACAGAACACCGACAAAGAAAGGATACCAGCACCCTGGCCGACGGGAATTTTGTTTATAATGTATTTTGTAATTAATTGTAAAATCATTGTAAGCCGACATGGCGAGTTGTAATATGACTCATATATGTATGAGATCATTGTAGAACATTTTGTAATAATGTGATAGGCGAAATAAGGCAGACCTAATATGTGAACTATAGGTTAAGGGTTTATGTATGAAGCAGAGCTAAAACCAGTATTGGATCTGACATAGCAGATGCTAATTTGAAGCAGTACAAGACATTGGATTTGTATAATCCATTTTGTAAGTCAATGTGACTTCTTATTTTGTAATTGAGCAGTGAGCTCTAGGCACTTGGCCTTCCTGCATGTGCAGGCCCCTACTGTAAGAGTAATATTCACTTATTGGCCAGTAAGCGAATATTGTGGGTCACAAATCCCACCGAGGTTTTTCCCACACCGGGTTTCATCGTTAAACTACTATGTTATGGTGTTTTTTTCATGTGGTTGTTGTTATTCTTGTTTACTACATTATTCTTGGTTTACCGGTATACAATATTGATAAGCTTTACATGTTTTAAATCAAGTAAATTCAATAACCGGTTAGATACTGATTCACCCCCCCCCCCCTCTCAGTATCTTTCGGAATCCTAACACTCCAAACGCCAAGTCTCAAATAAGATTACCAACAACATCCTGAAACTCCATCAGAAGTTGCACCAACACCAATTATGCAATGTATCAAAAGATCTCCACCAAAAGATCTGTCGGTGAAACCCTCACCGGAACCAGAAACCAATCTTCTGTGTAAGCAAGATAGCATCCAATCACCGAATTGAAACCAATTGACCAAATATGAGTATAGGCATTATGAACAAGCCAGTTCCATCACCAGATTATACCGGAGTTAACCAGATCATGTCGGATCCAAGTTAACCAAAACCCACTCAACCTACTAGGACCAGAAAGGTGTCGATAAAGCATCCAAACAACTAGTGTTGACATCAATGCAACACATAATCAATTCCACCAAATGGACAACAGATCCAACTTATAACTCCTAAAAAATGCTTCAGAACTCACAAAAATGATTAGTAAATGGGACTAGAGTCCCACCAAGCATGCCAAAATGTGTATGTTGAATTTGTACCTATTTGTAAACCCTAAATGATCCAACCACTAACCTATATCTATTAACTAATTCAACAAACAATTAATAGAGAACTACTATACATAAAAAATAATATAAAATGGAACCAAGTATACCTTAGCACGCGCAATAAGATTGTCTCCATTTTCCTCCTATCCCCCAAGATCATGTATAGGTAAAGGGTGCTCTTAGCTATGTTGCACATGCATAAGAGGTCATGAAAGAATGCAGTGTGATTGCTTGATGAGATAAGCTATGATGCAAAGATGGTTGATAATGTATGGTCCTAGAATGATTCTAGAGAATGTAGGTACTCTCAATGATTAATTGATATACAAATTAGAGGAAAGAAGCCTCTTTTTATAAAAATCACCATGAAAATGGAAGGTTTAGATTAAGAGGTTAAGCTATGAATGGCCAAGATCTCATATGAAAGAGACTTAATAGGATTCAAGGTTAGGTACAGATGGAGGGAGGAGATTAAGAGGTGGAAGAGTGGTAACTAAAAGTGAAAAGGATTAAGAGATTATTTCAAAATGGAGGGATGTGATTAAGCAATGGGTTGACTTTTAGATTCAAAGAATGTGGACATTATTGAAAAAATAAAGTGAATGAAGAGGGACACTTGTCACGTGCCTATGAATTTAGATTATGATCCATGTGAACAAGTTGGAGGGCTAGGATTAAAAAGAAAAAAAATAATGAATCAAATAAATAAAATTATTTATTTAATTAATAGAGAAAAGGGGTAGATTAAATAAATAATATTTATTTAATTTAGGAAAGAGGTGAGATTAAATAAATAGTAAATATATATTTAGTTTAAAAAGAAAAGGTTAATAAATTAGTTAAATAAAAAATATATTTATTTAGTTAATAGTGGAAGAAGCTAATGAATTAATTAAATAAATAAATAATTTAATTAATTAATAGTAAAAATTATGGGAAATTAAATAAATAAATAATAATATTTATTTAATTAAGTTAGAACAATTTTAGGTGTCTACACCAACAGTCAAATAAAAATATCAACATTGAAACACATGGGAATCGACACTTGTGCATGTTCAAATTTGGGCCCCTTTTAGGGACTAGGGCATTGGGAACCCTATTCCACTCAAAAAGGGACTAAAAGGGTTGTGGAAAAGTACTAGGGTTCAAGACATACGATTTGGTCTCAATCTAGACATATGACAATAGTAAGATGTGATAAGACCCAAATAGGCTTGAAGACCCAAGAGGAGGCACATTAAAGAAACGACCCAAAAAGAGTGTGAAATTATAAGGGGATACAATCTACAACACTAAACCTTATTACAAGAATAATGAAACCCTAAGTGAGGATTAAATTAGATCATGACATGTATCCTCATCTTATAACTTTAGACAAAAAATGCATGTATGACCTTAGTTTAGCTTAAGTATGCTAGTGCAAAAGGAGACCTAATAATTAATCAATAAATTAATTAGATGATTACCTTTTTACTTTAATATAACTAGGTCATGGCATGAAATTAAGAAGAGTTAATACAATATAACAAAAATGTGATTCCAAATACTATAGAACTTTCTCTCTTGATTCAATACCAATTTAAAAAATAGAGGCCAATCAATCTAAATATTGATCTTAGAATGAAATAAGAGCTCACTAAGTTAATTAAGTGTAAAATTTCATTTCTCATTAAATATTCGACGTGGGTGTCAAATTTGGTGCGGATAAGGAGAAAGAATGGAGAGATAAGATTATGTGTAACTAATTTTAGAGATCTAAATTAATTGTCACTTGAAGATCATTCTCCTCTTCATTTAATGGAGAATATACTACAAATAGTAATTGGCTCAAAACACATTTTCTTATTGGATGGATTTTCTAGCTACAACTAGATTTGGTTTAAAGTGGAAGCTCAACAATGGCGAACATTTGCATATGCAAAAATATCATTAGGTAACTTATCAAATGCAAATTAAACCTTTCAAAAACCTATGGATATACCTTTATTGATTTGATAAATAAGGTTATCCTAATTTATCTAGATGGTCTCATTGTTCTCTTAAAAATAAAAGAGATCATTTTTTAGCATTTGGAGAATTTTTTTCAACTTTGTCAATAGTTTGGTATTTTCTTAAATCTTAATTAATATATTTTTGAGGTTCCTCAAGTAAATATCCTCAAACATACAATATCAAATGAATGAAATTCTATAGACACTAATAGAGCTCAAGTTATTCCAAATTTATCTCTACCAATCAATAAGAAAAAGTTAATATTTTAATGGAAAGATAAATTCTGTGAGAACATTCATGTCAAACTTTGTTGTATTGGTTGGGACTATTTCTCTTATGCTTAAAAAGGATAAATATTTTAAATGAACTACTAAATGCAAAGAAGCTTCCAAAAAAATAGGTTATTCTTATAGCCCCAACCCCTAACAAACCCTTATTTCCCAAAGATTTTATCATGTGTGTCTAAAAGGGTGATTTGTGTATAGTTGTAATTTTAACACATAAAGATGGAATTGAAAAGGAGGAAATCTAAATACCTTCAGCTTGACAACCCTTAGGTATTATGAAATGATATAATTTTATGATAAAAAAACAGCATCAAAGAGTACATCATGGAGGGAGAGACAAGTGAGAAAAGAGACAATTAGATCACAAAGATTCTTCAATATGATATAAATATCAAACCAATCAAATTGTTAAGAGGAAGAGCCTTATGTAAACATATTGCTCAAGATGTTAATTCATAAGAAAGGAAAGATGAAGAACTAGAAATAATATGTGTGATCATAAAGAAATTAAAGGTATCATGTGTTATCACTATTTTGATTATTGGGTGATTTTTGTTCTTTGATCCGCTAAAATTTGCAAAATTGTGCTTTGTTTCTTCATTCTGCCTCTGAGGGTTATCAGTCTAAGGGTTTAGGGTTTTTGCTATTCACCTTTTCCATCTTGAAATCCCTGCGTTCTATTTTCATGTTACTTTTTCCACTTAAGTGGAAGGGTCCGTCCGTCGTGAGAAGAGGTCCCCCCTTTAAGTTTTGCCTTAGGCGGGTCGTTAATAATGTTTCTTAATTTTTTGCCTTCTCCTAAGTTTTCATTTCTTTGTCGGGCTTTGTAAAGATTGTGCAGGGTTTAGTTGATCCAACAATGTGCGTGATCTCACAAAGGGAAGTAACTCGATGTTTACCTTTCGCGAAGTAGCGAAAGATTGGTGGGCCCGGCAGGTAAGCTAAAGAATGAGTTAAGGATCATGCATCTTGTTCCTGATCCAACGGTTGTCGTTGTCTCACAAAGGGAAGATGCATGAAGTTTATGCTTCGCGAAATAGCAAAAAAGGTGGTGTGCCCAAGCAAAGCAGTCACAGGGAAGGCTAAAGGCCGAGCATCTTCCAGTTGATCCAACGGTCCGTGTTGCTTCGTGATGAAAAGACGAGTGATTTTTATCCTTCTTGAAGCAGCGAAAGGATGGCGGGCCCCAAAGGTAAGAGAATACCTTGGTTAAAGACTGAACATTTCTGACAAGATCTAGCGATCGATGCTATTTCGCATGGTAAAGATGTGCAAAGTTTACCTTTCATGAAGTAGCAAAAAGGCAGTGGGCCCAATGAAAGGGTGGCTTGCAAGTTAAATAACAGGCATCTCAAAATAGAACCAACGGTGTGCGTTGTTTCGCAGCCCAAAGTAACGCAAAATTTACTCTTCGCGAAGCAGCGAAAAGGAGTTGGCAGTTACGTGGCAAATGAGGTGGCAATACAGCTAGATGTCTGGCTCAGGAAAAAGGTGATTTTTTAGTAGGACACGTGGCTCTGAATGGATCGTGAGTGGCATGTTTGATTAAGTGGCAATATTGATGAAATTCATGGCTAAACAAGACACGTGGCGGTTCAGATGTGGAGTCTAACAGAATTCTTGAGCGAATGAATGGTCAACATGTGGGGGATATTTGCTGGAAATTTGTAGGACAAGTGGTTTCCGCTTAGAGGGCCCACTTTGACGGTTAAAGGAGTTAAAAGCCGCACATCTCAAAATAGATCCAACGGTGCGCGTTGTTTCGCAGCCCAAAGTAACGCGGTGATTAACCTTTGCGAAACAGCGAAGAACCACTAGCGGTGGCGGTCACGGTTAGTTGAATAGACAAGCGGTCACCGTGAAGAGTAACGGTTGAGTGGATAGTGGATGATCCAACGGTTAGCGCTATTTTGCATGGAAAAGATGCAAGATTTTTATCCTTCGCGAAGCAGCGAAAGGAAGGCAGGGCCCATTTCTAAGAAGGATGACTCTGGTAAGGTAAAGAACATGCACATCTTTCAGGATCCAACGGATGGCGTTGTTTCGCAATGAAAAGATGCGGGATTTTTATCTTTCGCGAAGCAGCAAAAAGGCAAGACACTTAGAAATTCTTTGTGGTCCGTTGGAGCCATTTTTTTAATTCAATTGCGAATAAGCATGTGGCTTAATGTTTCTATTCAATGCTCAGTTGTCGTAATAAGATTCACATCAACTAAAAATTTTGGTGTCATTTCGAAGAGTCTTGCAGACGAACCAGTGCACAAAGCAATTTTCTTCAAGCAAACGAGTAAGTTTCTGCATATTGCTTGACAGTTACAATTTGAATTGGTATCACTCGATGCTTGAATTCTCAGAAGTTTGTCTAAGTTTTAATTGAAATAATTGTAATTCCAATATGGCACCACGAAGAGATTTCATAGGGAAGGTAAATTATCAGGAGAGAGCCATTTGTGATGACTTCTTAAAGTAGTTAACTATGTCTACTAATGCAACAGCTAAGATGAAAGAATTGGTGCCCAAAGCTCCTCGCCTGAGAATTGGCGATGGTTTGTATGACAAAGGGAATTGGTTAAGGGATTCTCATATAGTAATATTAGGTTTGGGACTTTTCAAACTAGGACTTGGCCAGAGAAATTCCCCTGCTCCAATGAATAGTATATGGGAGTTAGATGTTGGAAAGATCATAGTCCCTGGGGTTTTTATGGATGTGGACCTATTAACCCAGATTGCAAATAACTATGACCCTATTGCCAGATGTGTGAGAAATGTAAATGGGGGGTCATTAATTGAAATAAATGATGATGAGTTCAGGAGATTTTTCAGGCTTAGTGAAGTATCAAATTACTTAGAGCCCATCAATTTCGAAACATTAGCAAAGGTGTATGAGGCTCAGAGAGATCACCTCAGAAGTGGCCCTCTGAAAAAAAAATTTGTTAAAATAGGAGGACTGACTGTTGTAGGCCCTAGCACCATGGAGTCGTTCTCTCTAAATCTATTTACTTTGAGGGATAAAGGGATGTATTGGTCCTTATGTCAGATTCTTGGGGAAGATGTTGAAACAACTATGCCAACCCACTATATGCTCATGATAGAATGGATTTTGAATCCATCTCTGGCAGTAACTTTTGATTTTGCACCTTATCTCACTGATGTCATTCATGAGGGATTGATAGGGATAAAAAATGCTAAGGTGGATAGACCTTTTGGATGGTATTCTCTTCTTATGCACATGTTTTTATTCAAAGGTGTTGAGTACTTTGCTAATGAAATGGACCTGATTAAGGAAAAGGATGGTGAGGAGATGTTCGTTCAATTGTGGAGCACAATTTTGTGTTGGGATAAAGAAGATGCGAGTTACTTGAAGTTTGATAGATCTTTTGCATCTAGGCTTCGAATCCTCTTATGCCCACAGAACCCTAGGATCCCTAAAGCTCTCTTAGAGTTCCTTAGGCTTAAGGAATTTGCTCAAGATATTAAGATTGTGCATAATTGGGGTGACATATATTTGTACCATATCTCTACTGTGTTCAAAGTTTATGGTTTCAGAGGAACTCCATATTTGCTCCCCTATCAAGTTCCATTGAAGATAGGAATTCCAGAGGTCCTGAGGCAAATTGGAGGTTTGCAAGAAGCAGAATTGACAAATAGGGGGAAGGGAACAATTTTCCCAACTATCACCATTGCACATCAATTTATAATCACCAAGGGTGGTTGGACACATTTTGATGATTTCTTTCAACCCTACAAATTGTCTACTACAGCGGCCAGATTTACTAATCCAAAGGATTGCTTTAATGGCATGTTCAAGAAGAGAGTTGTATGTAAAGGTAGAGTACACCAGTTCCATTTTCCTGAGGATTTGATCATAAATGAATTCAATCTAGATGAGCAGGAATTGAGAAAGGAAAAATGGATAGCACATAAAAGGGCTCTAGACTTTATCCACCAATTTGATAGCGGTTATGATCCTTTGTCTAGTTTTACTCCCTTTGAGGAAAAGGCTAAATTCTTGATACTTTATTTTGAAGATTTAATGCAAACCTTAAAGGAGAAGAGGGAAGATACATTGAAAAATGACCCTGAAAAGGCTAAGTTGGTTCTAGCCAAGCCTCCCTTTGCTAAGGCCATCCCTCCAGGTGAATATGTGATGCACAAGAGGCCAAAATACAATGTGCTAGTGCCAGTAAGGGGTGAGCCTTCTACCTCAAAAGGGAAAAGAGAAATAGAAGATGTAGTGGAAATCCAAGATTCCCCTAAAAGGCAAAGGGTGGGAAAAGAGGTACAAACAGGTGAGCCTTTATATTCTTCATCCCAATCCCCAATCCATGTGGGAGATGAACATGCAATGGCTGAGCAATTGTTGCAGCTGGGAAGTCTTGGGGAGATTGCATGTACTTATGAAGAAGTACAAGAAGGAATGCATGAAGAACCACCAAATGCTGAAATGGACTTGACTGTAGAAGAGTCTAAAGGCAAAGAGTTAGACCCTGTCATCAAATAGGCCATTGAGGAATTTTTGGCTGATAATAATTTTGTTACAACAGGATCTTTCATGCAATTTGTTTGGAGGCAAAATATAGAACAATTTAAAGCAAAATGTGAGAAAAAGAAAAGTGAACATCCCCACAAAGATACATTTGTAGTGGAGGAAGAAGTAAAACAAGAAATGATGACAGAATTTAAAGCCATTACTCCTGAGCGGGGGAGAGAAATGGTAGCAAAAGATGGTGTATTAATTCTTCTTGAGTGGGATATAGCAGATGCTTTAGTGCTTGAAGTAGTAAGGAAAGAAACAAAACCCTTGGAAGTAATGACATTTAGCAAGGACCGTGTTGCTTTGGTTATGTGGTCTCTAAGGAGGGATGAGAGCAGAAAGAGGAAGGACACCTCAGAATCCAGCTATCTTGGAGGTATGATTGTGAAGAGAGTGCAGGACACAGGGGTAGTAGAGGCTGCTAGCACAGTTTTGGAATCAACAAAATTCGGTGTGGCAATAGCCGAGAAGGAAGCCAAAGAAAAAGTTGATCTCCAGGTAAAACTGGAGATGATTCTAAAGGCTTATAATGAGGCCAAAGGGGAAATAGCCCACAAGGATACTACCATTGCCAAATTGAAGAATCAATTAGCAGGGCAATACCAAAGAGGTGAATCTTCTACTTTGATGACTGCAGCTTCTCCAGCGAAACCTCCATCCACCAGTCCAATCATTGAATTTCCCCCTTCTCCTATGACTTTTGGTTTTCAATCAACTGAGACCATACAAGATGAAATGGAAAAATTGAAGCAGGCCCGGGCCCTATTTGCAAGTAAGTGTGAGGAATAGGTCAGAGGCACAATTTTGAAGTTTGCTGACACAATAGGGGCCTCTATTGTGTACATATATATATGAAAAGAGTTTTAAGCATGCTGAATGATTTGAAGGAAGACAAGGCTACTCTGGAGCCAATTTTGAATAAGTGGATGGCAAGGGAAGAAGATTTGGAACTTATGTGTTCATCTTATGAAGAGGCAGAGGTTGATGCCAATATTAAATCCACATGTGAGTTGGTCAAAGGTATGTCTATGTTAGCAGAAGGAAGAGCCGGTTTAGAGAGAAAGGCCAACTTGTGCAGAAAAGAATATGCTAGCCAGAAATTTGAAATATTTCCTGGAGGTTTTGTCAGCATAAGTGAGTTAAAAGATGAAAAAGTATGGCTATATGAGCTAGGACATAAATTGTCTCAACGGATAAATGAAGTCATCAATTCAGATGAGACATCTTTATTTATTCGGACAATTGAAGAAATTGAGAAGATGAAATCACATTATGGTTTTTTTGAGACAGAGGTTAAGCAATTAAGAAACACATGGAAAAGATTGAATAAGTTGAACAAAATTGTTAACTTCTCTTGGCCTGGTGATGACGTGTTCCAAGAGTGAAAAAACAAGTATGCGATGCAAGAAGCGGAGGTTCAAGAATAGTTAGCTGATGTTGCAGCGGTATAACAAACCTCAAGAAGTTAGGAATGAAAATGATTGTAACCTCTTTTAAGAGGGAATCACAGTTGTAACAAACTATTCCTAGGAAAGTCCGAAGCTTGTTTGCATCCATATCAATATAAATGGATACCAGGACTTTAGGAAAGGACATCACAAGAAATTGTAAAGAAACGCTACTGAAATATATCTAAGGTTTTTTGGTTCTTTCAGAAATCACCTTGAGTTATGTAAGATTTTCAAAATGAATATTAATATACAGATCAAAGCTTTCTAAGCCTAAATCTTCGTTGCCTTCTTGTGTGCATTCATTGATTTACTGGTTCCTTTTAAATAATCTAGGTTATTTGATTGAATAGGGTTTGCAAGGCAATCTTACAGACATGTTTTAGGTTTTTCTCTCAAGGAGGGGAATTAAATATACGTGAGACCTTTCTGTTAGTGAATCAATTATTTTCCGCTTGAATTTGATGACTGGGTTTAGAATAGAGAAAAGACCTATATATATGTCAGGCATATATTAGGTTGATAAAGCTGAAGCAATGAAATGTATGTGAATGCTCAGATTTGGAATTCTTGTTTAGTTTGGGTGACTCTGTAGCCCGGAATAGGCACTGATATCATTTATGGAGTTATTTTATCTTCCTTGGGGTCAAGACTGAAAAATGAATACATGTTTTCTCTTTAGTTTTCAATATTATTGAGGTGATGAAGTTCACAAGTTTCTAACACTGGTTTACTGTGAATCTAATATTGAAATTGTGAAAGTATTCACAAGAGGTACACCCACCTAAGCTTGGGATAAGCTTAAAGTGTAGAAGGTTTTGTAGAAACCTTGTTATATGTTATTCTAGAGTTCTATTTTCTTGTTCTTCTCTCCATATGCAACAGAGGCTTTGAATTTTCTTACAGAGGGGATTTGGGAAATCAGAATTTGAGAACAACAACATGGATTGAAGAAAGGATCTATTTTATGTAAACTAGTCAATATTTAGATAATATTCCTAATTTCAAAAGAATATTTTATCAATTACAATAAGTTTTTTTCCTTGAATTAATAGTTTTTTTCTTAAGATTAATTTTAATGATGTCTTTTTAAAGTGTGCAAGATAAAGAAATTGAAAGATTATTGTTTAAATTCCACAAAGGAATTTCAAGAGGAAATTTCTCAACCTTTGACAACAACAACAAAGATAGCTCATGCAAGCTATTACTAACCTTTTATATTTACAAACTATCACAAATGGTAAGAGAGTGCCAACAATGCCAATTTCATATTGAAAAAAGAAAAACATTGTGTTCCCTCTTCAACCTATATTGGCAGATGAACCATTCACTCAACGGGGATTTGAATTTATTGCATTATCAACCAAATTTAAAATGTAGAGTACAAGTGGTTTCTACCAATGGAAAACTACTTTACCATGTGGGTTGAAGAAATGGTGTTAAAAGAGGCAACAAAAAAAGTCATTCTCAACTTCCTTGAGGATATTGTCATTAGGTTTGGGACCACATATACTATAATATTAGATAATGCAAAAACATTTGTAAGGACTACACCATCAAAAATTTATTAGGAAAATGGTATTTATTTGAAAACATCTTCAAACTATTACTCTTAGGGAAACAAGTTAGTCAAGTCAACCAACAAGAACCTAATAAGGATAATCAAGTATATTGAATCAAGTTACCTAAATGGTTGGCACAAGAATTTAACATGATAATAAGAGCCACCAAGAGATTGATACCTTAGCCAATACCCATACAACTAAATGCACAAACTCTCACTTTTCACTCTTTTCCTTTCCAACTCTAAGAAATCTGACTCTTTTGTTTTCCATACACAGTTTTCACATTAATCTAAATCAACTTGCTTCAAACCTAGCAATAAATTTATTGAATAGAGAATCTTTATCCCCTTCTCAATCATGTGCCCAAGCCTATTGTGTCATAATGTTGTTTTTCTTCATGTGGAAGCTAAGGAAACGGAAAAATAAGAATTACTAGTACATTAATATAACGTACCTACATTTTCTTCTTTTTATATTATCAATGAGCCTCTAGTGACCTTCCACAAATTGTGGGTAAATGTAAATGTGCAACCTTCACTTCCTAGTTGTTTTGCTAAAATTAGATTTCTTCTCAAATCAGGAACACGTCTCACCTCTTTCAACAACCATTGATTTCCATTTGTTAATTTTATCTATGTATTTCCTTTTCCAACAGTTTTGCATGGTTCGTCATCACCCAAATAAACTTGTTCAAAATCACCTTGAACATAGTCTAGAAAATAGTTCCTATAGGGTGTGACATGAAATGAAGCCCCTGAATCTAACACCTAGGGATTAGAACTATTATCTAAAGAAAGAATTAAATCATCTCATAACACATCAAATACTACATTTTTTATTTTCTTGTTGTACATCTTATTTTCCCTTTCGAGACCAACAATCTTTCTTTAAGTGTCATTTCTTCCCACAATGCTAACACTCCGACCTTACCTTAGATTTGGATCTTCCCTTCTTATATTTCCCATAATTGGTTGGGTACTTTCCTCTTTCCCTCTAGCTTCGGGGAACCTATTCTCAATACTCAAAGCATTACCTAATGTTTTGCATATGCTTTTCGGTTGCATTTCATCGTTGAGTCCTCGTTGAGGATAACACCAACAACATAATCAAAACTTTGAAGTGTTTGAACTAGAGACAAAATTACTTACAACCATGACCAATCTATTCCAACTTTTTAGTACTGAGCAAAAACTCAAGAGATCCCTAACCTAATCAACAAAGGTTACTTTTAGAGAAATTTCTTAGACTAGTGACAATATTAAACTCATTTAAATGATCAAAAATAGACCCACTTTGTCCGGATTTGGGTCTCTCTCCCATTCCTTGATTGGGGTTTTGGGTGTTTTCTGATTTGACAAGGTCTTCTTTGGCCTGTCCAACTGAGTTTTGTTTTTTGCCTTCGGGTTGTGATTCTTGTTGTCAACATCGTGACTTTTGATGTTGTTTGTTTGTGGTTGATAGTTGTTTACTATGTTAACGGTCAACACCCTAGTTAACGCTGCTTTACTAATCAAAAACAATAGACCCACTTTATGACATCTTCATATTAAATAAAGGTTTCATAAGAAATATTGCACGTTAGAAGATGAGGGTTTTTCATACAGTTTGATACATGTTAGAAGCCACTGATGTTGCATGTTACAAATGTGTTGTTCCTAGTGTCATTCTATCGAGAACCTCTATGTCATATTCATCAGTTTCTTTTCTTTTCCACCCAACGAAAAGAAAAGATCCATCTGATATTAGATAATCTTCCATTTGCATCTTCCATAAGAGATAATTTTGGTCGTTGAACTTTTCAACCTTAAACTTACCTTCTTCTACCATTGCTACCACTCAAATTTGATTTTTTTCTCCAAATGAATAAAATGCATGGCTCCAATACCAATTGTTAGAGTTTAGGCATACTAAAGCAATTAAAAAAAGTTAAATATAATGCAAAATAAAAGAGGCAAAATAACAATCCACAATTATACACATATTTGACATGTTTCACCTAATGTGGGCTACATCCATAGAGAAATAGTCATCCACTTTCTTTTATTATCCAACGCAAAGAAAATTACAATCTAATGATCTTTCACATTACAAAACCACTTATTTATCGTGTTTTTGGCAGTTTACAAAGGTCCTAAACAATAGTCGACTCCTTTATTAAATAATGGACAAGCTTTGCTTCAGTGGTGCTACTCCCAACAACATCCAATGGGGGCATTTCCCCTAGACCCCTACTGTTGACTCCACCTCTAGGCCCGCGCCAAAGAGATAGTCCCCCTAATCCCCACAGAAGGTGCCTTCCCCCAGCACTCCCTTGTTAATTTAAGCCTAGCAACATGATCAGTCGCACATACCAACAATCTCCCACTTGGACACTAATTGGACTCCACACCAAAATTAGACATCAACAAATAGCCAATCATTTGTTTTACAAGCATTCATCTCAGCCAAATTTAAAAGTTAGAATCTCAATTCTAAAATGGGAAGAGAAAGTACATAAACCAAGTCACCATTCAAAATTTGGTTCTCAATGGAGTGGTATGTATGTTATTGCAACTTGCAAGGAACATAATTCTTTTGACTTAAAAGACGAAGAAGGTGAATTACTAGAAATCTTGCTCACCGTGACTTATTTGAAACATCATCTTTAAGGGACGATATCTTCCTTTGTACATATGCATTCTATCTTTCTTCTTGTTTTTTCCTATTCCTTAGATTTTTTTTGTTTCATTTTGCTTCTTGAAGTGGGGATTTATTTTCCCACCATTATTTTTAAGTGAGTGCAAGAAGTATAGAGCTGATAAATTTTGTGAACTTATAATAAAAACACATTACTTGCCATGACATTAGCTTCTTACCTCAAATTATCCAAATCTCCAAAAATAGTAAAATCTTTTGAAGAAACAATTAACTACACACTTGAGGCTATCAAATGCAAAATTATCATGATAAAAGAGGGTAATTGTGCTAAAAGGCCACCATTACAATGAAATATGTTATAGAAGGTCTTGTTATGAAGATTATGAATTTTTAAGCCTTTTGGAAATCGAGACTACCATTTGAAGAGACCACTCAAGCTCATGAAGTAATACTTGAGTGAGGTGTCACCTACTAACATTAACTAACTCTAGTTGACAAGAACAAGCGCCATATTGCATGCAAATCTATATAAGGGAGATCAAAATCACAAGAAACCTTTACTTATAATCTTCAAATTCATATATTCTCTTCTAAGATTTTCAGGAGCTCGGACATTTCAATATTGTTAACCTAGAACAAAAGTGGATTTTCGGTAATAATTAGACCTATCAAAACTTAAGGACAACAAGTCACACTTCAACGCAAGCACAACCAAAGATGCATTCATACAAGGAAAATTTGGAAGTGATTAGGAAAGGGGGATCTTTTTACCCTTCTTTACTTTTGATGTTGATAGTCTCTATGATCTAGTGCTTTCAAATCCCATCAAGAACCCAAGAGAAGGAATATATGCATGCATGTTAGAGAATGTGTGATTTGAAGAGCATCCAAACTTGGGATTAGGATTTGGAGTTCTATCCTGGCCCAATATGTGGTCCCTCTAGTGCACCCATGTCCATAGATTCAAGCCTATGTGGACTCCAAGTCAAGAAAAATTGAAGGAAAAACTCTTTTAAGTAAAAATAAACATAGATGTTGTTAGATATATGTTGCAACTCCCTCGCAATATGGGAGCATTCCACTATGATTTTAAGAACTTGAAAAACGCATGGTATACCAAAACAAATCAAACTAACTTTCTCACCAAATAGCTAGATATTGATTAAAATAATGCAAAGCTCCCACCTCTTCCTATTACTCTTGTCATATTTTAGCTAACTATGAGAGATGCCCGATCCATGCTCATATTCATTTTTTTCCTAGACAATGGTACGAGTTTGCACTATTTTTTATTTGGGAAGACTTCATAAATTGAAAATGATCACATAAGATCAAATGTTTAAATTTGAATTACAAAGGTAATACTTTTCACAATGTAATACAAACAAGCCCATTTCAACTCATAGAGGATGATTATGCATTTGTCATTCCTTCCCCATTCAATAGTGCAAAAAATACCTTTCTTTTAACATTTCATATAGTTATATAACAAAGATGACAATACAAAACCACAAAAGGTCATCCTAGTCTTAGCATGGAGACATTTTCTTATGATTAATTGTAATCATATACCCTTTCAACAATCAATTTTGTCCATCTATTTAAGGTTACTATTACAATTTTGAGTATGAATTGTCTTTCTAGATTAGTATCGGCATCATTGTCGTTGTAGCTAATTTAGATTGACTTTGTGAATTCCTCCTAACACCTCCCACACTAACCCTCCCATATTTTCCTTTAGCCACACCAACAAAAGTCAATTTCACATGCTATGGTGCAAACCAATTAATTAGAGTTTTTACAACCCTTAAACAACTTATTCATCATCAAATAAAATTTAAAATTATTATATATAATATATTATCAACTAAAAATTATTTATTATAGATTTTTAAAACTATGTTGCACCATGAAGTGAAAAATATTTTTGAAAGTAATTCTCTCTTCCTAAATTGCCATACAAACAACAAAATGGAATGGGATGCAATTGTTATGCTATTATCACTAGTTAACCCTCTTAAGGAGTACAAAAAGATAGTACTCGAGTAAAAGAACTAGTAGTAGTAGGATGTTTTCTACTAGATATCAATGGCCTCCACAAAGGAAGCAATTGGTATTATCAAGTTTTTTTTGTTTTGGTGAAATTGTGTTCTAGCATTGCAATATAAACCAGGAATCAACAAAATTGTTTTGTTAATTATAAAGCCATATTAAATCCTTTATAACATATATCCCCCAACACCCCAACCATGTTAGTATGCCACACATATTAAATCTTCACCACACATATACTAATAGTGTTTTGCATGCCCCTTACCAAGTTTTAAGTTGGCAAAGTCACTTAAAACATTTGAGAAGACTAAAGTTTATTTCCCATGCGCCAATAATGATGTCTAATGCATGGGAATGGGGATAAAGGAAAATGTTTGTGGATTTTTGTGGGATGATTTTGTGTAAATTGTTGGTTGTAGATTTAGAGGAATGCTTTGGTTTGGAGTGCTTATGGTGGCTTCTATTCTACTCGCTTAAATGGTGTGACTGGTCCAAAACTTTCTTTATGAGCTTTCATATAGAGGTAAAGTATTTAGACAAAAGATTGGCTATTGTCTTCAAATTTGACAAGTTGATTACATTCAAATTTACCAATGTCGTTGAGATTCTAAAATGAGAAACTCTGGATTTCTGAGGTCCATATTATCCATTTATGAGAACTTCATAAATTATCTGGTCGTGATGATCCTAGAAGAAAGAGAACGGCTTTGATGTTTGTAAATCTTCCTTTGGGAGGTTTACATCAACCAAACAGTTCTAGCTAAGGAAGAGAAAAGACTACAAGAATCTTGAAGTATATTAAACTATTGTAATGTTTCTTTAATGGTCATCTTAGTTGCTTTAGGAATTTTTTTTTTTTGTCTTTAGTTCATGATTGTCGTCTTTGTAAATCTATTTAAGGAGACTTCGTCTCCTTTGTTTAATATATCGAATTATTTGATCATGGTGTCAAACCAAGTCAATGGGATTTCATTAAATTTGGCAAATTCTTTAAGAAAAATTCGAGCCTCTTCTGATCTAGAATTTTTTCCAAAAATTTGTTTTTCAATTTTTTATAAAAATAAAAAATTTGTTGGAAGTATTTTTTTTAATCATTGGTAGCTTCCCTTTGTTTAAGCATTGTTGACGCGAGGACTTTTGTAACATGTGTTTCCTCCCTACCGCAACCTATTTCTACATTAGTCGTGTTCTGTGTTTTCAAGCTCACACAACCTCTACAGGTGCAGATTCGAAGGCATTTGTTTAGATTTGGCGGCCTTCTTTTCTTCTTGTGTTCTTTTCTGGCTGTGTTTTCTTTTGGCGCCATTTTTCTTTGTTGAGGACTTATGATCGTATTTTGTGTCGTATTAAAAACCCATGCAACTTCTTTCACAAGTCGTCTTTGCTACAACAAAAGTATTTTTTGGTTTCTTCAGTGATGTTTTTCTCCTGTTTGGCACCTGTGTTTCCGCGATGATGGCTCTTTTGCACCTTGCATTTGTCTACAACCCGCTACTAGGGTTTCGTGGGTGTTTGTTTTTCCTCAAACATCTTCTTCTGTTTGGTGATTTATGCTTGACTTCCTTGTGGCTAGGGTTTGTCATTTGTTTGCATTTAGGCGACATTCTGAGATTTTTCTACCTACTCTCTACATGGGCTTAGTTTTTGTCCATAAAAAATTAGTGTTGGTTTTTCTATTTTTTCTCCATAAAAATTAGTGGTTAAGTTTTATGATTTTTTTTCCTTTAAAAAATTTTGGATGGGTTTTATAATTTTATTTTTTTTCTTTAAAAAAAAAAATTGGTTAAAAAAAAAAATTCCTCAAAAAATTATTGTGGGTTTTGTACTATTTTTTCCACAAAAATCGTTTTGTGCTTTTTCGTTTTTCCTTAAAAAAATGACGTGTATGTCAATCCGTGTCTCAAATTTTGTCCCAACTATTCCCTGATGTTTCAATGTTTGGGTTTTCACGATTTTTTCCTAAAAAATTGTCTATGGGTTTTGATTGATTTTTTTCCTCAAAAATTGTCTAATTTTTATCAATTTTTCTCTAAAATTGTGTTTAGCTTCTTGCGGTTGTTCTAGATTACACCTAGAGTTGCTAGGGCAATGGTCTACACAAGGGTTTGCCAATTTTTTCCATAAAATCGTGGTTTTTTTTTTCTGAAGTAGTTCGAGTTTGTCGGTTTTCCTCAAAACTGTGGTTTCAGTTTCTTGTCGATTTCAGTTTTGATACCCAAACATCAAATTGGACGAATGTTGGCACTCTTGATCATTAACATTTTGCAGATCCAAGGAGGGTCTCAGCAGCCGCAAAGTGTTCTAAAGAGAAGGGGCAGCCTTCTTTGCATTTGTGATCAAAAGACCTGCAGATTGTCTTTTGTAGGGTAATTAGATCGATGACCATTAAGGGAAGGTATTAAAATATTGTAATGTTTATTTCATGGTCATCTTAGTTGCTTTAGGAAGCTTCATTTTATGTCTTTAGTTCACGATTTTTTCATTTAGAAACATCATCTTTGTATATCTATTTAAGAAACCTTCGTCTTCTTTGTTTAATACATCGAATTATTTGGACAGGTCATACACAAATGCTTTTATGCCAAATCTACACATTGATAGAAAAGAAATGTTCATTGTTTACTTAAGTTGCAATAGAAAAAGTCATATTGCAAGGACTAAGGAAAAGTAGTTAAGAATCTCATGGTTAATCATAAGCAAGGCCTCCTTGAAGTATCAAAGCACGTTTGTGATGCTTTCCAACTTAAAACATGGTAAAGGGCATGCAAAAAGCTATTGGCATAAATGTAGCTAAGAATATACGACAGTGAGGCTAAACAAACATTTCTAGAGTTAACTAGCTTTATCATTGGTGTTATGTGGCTGTAATAGTTATGTGAATTTTATGGTTCCTACTATAGAACATGATTAAATGCATTTACTCCTAATTATTAAAAAATTAAAAGCTCAAATATAATTCTTATTTTGACATTCATCTCTTAAACATTGACAATTTATATTCAATCTAAGTGAGCTTACAGTAGCATGGTACTTCTACTGAATATTGACTAGTGTGCAAAGTACAGATCTTGACCAACAAGTGTAGCTTATAAGATCTTAGCACTTACAGAACTTGAACAATAATTGTAATTTACTAGATCTTAGCACTTCTGACAATAAATTATTTTCGGAAATATTTTCTCTAATCACAAGCTGTAAATGTAGGTTTTGTGGCAATAAAGGATCAAGTCCTAACTAATATGTATAACTTCTTAATGTTTTTAAAGTTTTTATCAGGCAAATTTTTGTCCAAAACCTTCTTAATCTGACAATAAATTATTTTCGGAAATATTTTCTCTAATCACAAGCTGTAAATGTAGGTTTTGTGGCAATAAAGGATCAAGTCCTAACTAATATGTATAACTTCTTAATGTTTTTGAAGTTTTTATCAGGCAAATTTTTGTCCAAAACCTTCTTAAACTTCTGCACTCCACACAAATGTCTGGACAAACAAAGTTTCAAACGTTAAATTTAAATCTACAGGCATAGTTCACTTCTACGAAACTCTGTTCTATAAGTTCCAAGAAGGCCTTTCTATAGCAGACTCAAGCTTTTGTGAAGCATGCCTGGTTTTTCAAATCCATGTTTACTAAAGTACTCTAATGGCCATGACAGAACTCAAGTTAATTAACACTCATTACCACAATAAATAAATAAATATACGCCTCACAAATTCACCTAGGATGGTCAAACCCCTACTCTTAAACCTCTCTCTAGCCTTACTCATGCCTGCCACACCCTGAGTGTATTCCACTGGCCTTACTTAACTATTGTGTCTGAACTTTGTGAACATCAAATTTTGTCTTTAAATTGGATGCTAAGCAAAACATTATTAGTTCTATTCCTGCCAAAAAGACCACTGGTAGATGTAACCAATTCGGCCCACAGCTACTTTACATCTTGAATGTTTTTACGGTAATATTGTCTTAAGAGTATTCAGAATATATGACTGAATTTTTGTATAGCTCTCATTCCAATTCAGTACTCTTCTCTTTAATGATTTTACAGGAATACTTCTTGCAGGATTCCTTCAACTCATTGATATGACTTCAAACAAGAATAGTCACGTTCATGAAATGACTTCCTTTGCCCAGACCAGCCCTTCCATTTTTAACGGTCAACATTTTTCAATAGATGCCTCTGGGTCAAATGTAAAGGACAACCTCAACATGGCAGTTTGACCATTATTAATGTTAAGCATTTTCATTTGATCAACATCTTGACAGGATGAATGATTCAACATGGAAATACCCACAAAGATTGCAACTAGAACCTTCATTGGCAGGTCCTGAACCTTAAATTATATATATTACTGGGGCTTATTTGGATGGTACAGAAACTCATCTAACTTTTTTAATTTGCTAAACGGATTCAGAATTGAAGATCTGTATATATTTTTTTATATACAATGTCCTTCAGCATCTGTTTACACTCAAAGTTTAATGAGGCCACACGAAAATCTTTATCATTTGCAGAACATATCTAGGATTCAAATGAAACAAAATGAAGCCAACAAGGCATAACCTAAAGGAACAACACCAATGCAACACAATAACAGGGCATATTTGGCATCTTTCCCCTTTCTTAAAAAAAAAAATCTGGCAATAAAATGTTTTTTTTTTAACTATTTTCCAGTGAACAATGTTACAATACAATTGACCAGTCTTTAAAATGTAAGGAATTTCAAATTATTTTGAAGTGAGAACTCATCCACAGTCATAAATTTTGCTTATTTTTTCTTGGATCCTGATATAGAGATTGAATATTTATGAAGTTATTGATTGGAAATTTCATAAATGTAAAATCCAGTGCACCAAACAAAACTGTGTCCTTAAGATCATTCTGAGTAGGTTTTCATACATAAATGATTAACATTATGACCTTAATAGGAGCTTTCTTATTCTTTTTCTTTGTAATCCAACCAGGCATCAAACTTATCAACTTTGTCGCATTCATATATTTCAAGTAACATCAAACTAATAAACATGCAAAGCAATTTTACTGTGATGTTTATTAAACTGCAATTCCAAGTGGACTTTATTCAATCCACAACTCTAATGACAGCATTCGAATCTGAAAAGAATTTTACAAGACAGACTGAATGTTTTGCCCAGATTTAACATAAATAATAGCACAATCATCTAATTGTACTTCTCCAGGCCATGGTCAAATACAATTTCCACCTGCACAGCATTGGAAAACCACTATGATGATTAGAGATATTTTTATTCAAACCATCAAATCTTCCAAGATACATAAACAGGGAAAGTAAGAAGAAAAAGGTCAGGATACATATACAATTCTTAATTCAAAAAACTGTTATATATGGGAAATATCCTATTATTACGTTTAACATGTCATGCTTGCTGTGTGCCTGTTAATTAAAATAAGCAATGAAGAATTAAATAATTATGTTCCACAATTCTGTTACAGTTTTCACTCATCCATTGTCTTCATTTATAATATTCATGAACGCTCTCTATTGCCACCTTATGCTCGTGCATTGCTATTAATTTGAACATGCAACAATGATTTTTGTATTCTATGGGTATGATGTATCTCCTCAGACAGATATTTTTGACCCCTGATAAAAC
This sequence comes from Cryptomeria japonica, assembly GCF_030272615.1. Classification (NCBI taxonomy): domain Eukaryota; kingdom Viridiplantae; phylum Streptophyta; class Pinopsida; order Cupressales; family Cupressaceae; genus Cryptomeria; species Cryptomeria japonica. The sequence goes on from NC_081413.1 coordinate 213,058,741, forward strand.
CTTTGCTACTATTCTCTATTAGTAGGAAATTATCTATATGAACAACATGGCTAATGATCTAGAACGCCATTGCAGGGTATCTTTTAATTGTTGGTACAAGCCTTCAAGACACTCCCCAAACTAGTTATCAACTTATCACCAAAGATGAATACCAAGAACAAAAGAATCATATACTGAACAAAAATCAGAGTAGATCTCATTAACAATGTTTACATAACCAACACGACCCTGGTAAAACCAATACCTGTTTTAGCTTGGAAACATTTGTCACTTTGGTTGTGCTGGGGTCTGTGTTACAGAAGAATGGGGAACCATTTGCATCCCACCAACAAATTTCAACAAATACAAGAAAGTAGAGTCCTACAACAGGAGCTAACACCAATAAAATAACTTTATTACAACAAAAGGTTGAGGTATGCCAAATGGCATTCTAGGTGTCTGTGTGTGTGCACGCACGTGCAGGTGTGTGTGAGACAAAAATAGTGATACTCATAATTGCCAATAAACAAAACATTTAATGCCTCGTAACTTACAAACAAGAAAATACTCATAAATTCATAATTTAATGACTCGTCAAATGTAAGTACACAATGAAAATTGCAATCAACATTCAGTTATCTCCATATTGCTCTTCATAGAGAGCATCAAAATCAACATCTGGGTCAATTTCATTTGAACCACAATCAGCTGCAACGCCACTTCCACTAGTCATATCATATGTAGAAGTTGCCTCATCTATAGAGATCCTGGCAAGTGGTGCAACAAAAGTGTCTAAGTCAGCACCTCAAGAGTTAGACCTCAATCCCTCATCACCCCCTCATAATCAAGTTTGCTACATGACAAGAGATGCAAGTTGGAGTGCACAAAGACCAAATCCTCAACTTCTTTCGCACCTAATCAGCTGTACTTAATTGTGTGGATAAATGAGCGTGTTCCAATTCCTCTCAATTGAAGAACTCAAAACTTATAGACATGTTTAACTTTGGGAAAAATAAGCTATATTCCACTAAGTCTCAAGACAAGGGGATAAGGGAATTGGGGGACGTATCTCAAGGATGGGAAGACCAAGAGTCTAAATTTGGGAATAGCAACTAGTGGGAGTCTATGAGTGGAGACCTCAGTGGGGTTAAGAGGTGCACGCCAATTTTAATAATTTTATCACTAAAGGGCAAAATTTAGTATTTTGGGATAAGGGGATGGGGGGACGTATCTCGAGGATGGGAGGACCAGGGGTCTAAATTTGGGAATAGCAACTAGTGGAAGTATAAGAGTGGAGACCTCAGTGGGGTGAAGAGTGTTGAGACATGGACCAGCTAGGACTCGAACCTAGGACCTTCCATAATGCTACTGGAGTGCTCTACCACTGAGCTACTGGCCCCTCTTGGACCAGTCCATCGTCGGTCCGGGTGTGGCTTATTTCCAACACCAATACCCCCCCTTAAGCCACACCTCTCGTGTGCTTGGGGCTCCTAGCCTGGACCTGGCTCTGATACCATGTTGAGACGTGGACCAGCTAGGACTCGAACCTAGGACCTTCCATAACGCTACTGGAGTGCTCTACCACTGAGCTACTGGCCCCTCTTGGACCAGTCCATCGTCGGTCCGGGTGTGGCTTATTTCCAACACCAACAAAGAGATGCATGCCATTTTCACAATTTTATCACTAAAGGGCAAAATTTGGTATTTTGGCAATTTTTTGTTTATAAAATACTAGAAATATTATACTTTTTATTTGGACAATGCTTGCATCCACTCGGGTTTGCTGGGATACACCCCAGGTTCACCTAGGCTGCACCCTAGGCGCTCTAGGTTCCTTGTGGGCATTTTGTGACGGATCCAAGGGAATCCAAGATGTCTCAGGTAGACCCTAGGTGAACCCCAAGCCATCTGGTCCTACACCAAGCCTCAAATAGGACCCATATGTGTATGGGAGGGTTTTGTAAAACACTACAACATAGCTTTCTTTTAATATCCACGACTTGCATTGCATGCCTTTGCAGAACAAATTAAAACTTACACACTCCTAAGCTCTCCAAACTTGTGGGGAAAAATTGTTTATTAAACTTCCTTGAATGTCTTTAAAACAATAATTTTTAAGTTGAAAACTTTCAAGAAATTGTCACCACTCAATACTCCAAAAGGCTTTTTTGTTGTAACAGTGAATTCATGTCCATTCAGCTCTGTCTGAGTTTTCGAGAGATGATTCACCATACAAAAGATCCAATTTCAAATGGCAGAAGACATAGATATTATAGCTATACCTCCTTGTAGTTTAGTCAGCCCACTGAGCACGAAACCCCATGTTGTTGTGCCCCCAAGAAATATCCATCATCATTGAACAACAATGAGGGAGGCCAGGTGAAAGTCACAGGTAATTGTTAAAAAAAAAATCCCTCTACAAGTACCTTTCAATAGTCACATCCAGTTAAAGGTGTTTCATATCCTCTAAGGAAAAGTGCTAGGCAGAGCAAGAGGGCAACGAGAACAAATACCTTAACACTGACATCATTGAAAAAAAATCCCCAAAAGAAGAAATGTCACATTCAAAACTTGATACAAGTTAACGAATGATTCTTCGGGTTTACCAGAAAAGTAAAACCAAGGGGAAAAGATTTGAAACCTTGTCATCCTCCCAAATCATCATGCAACTAAGGACAAACTTCAAATTTGGCGCCTATGAGGATACTGGCAGAATAAATACTTCTCAAATGGAGCATTTAGCCAAAATGGCATGTGGTGAATCTCTTTCTAGTTAAACGTTCTTTTAAAGCTAAACAAAACAAAATAAAAAGTTAAAACTACAGCAACAAGAATATACCTTAGTAAGATATTGTAAAAAGATAATGACTGCTAGAATTCTACTTTTATAATCAGCTCATGAATTAATTTGCAAGAACCACAATTTTCAAATTTTCATAAGAGAGAGCATCCAGGGACATCAATATAAGTGAAATCCTATGTAAAATGGGACTTTTAGCTCTTTAAAACAACATAATGTATATTATGGTTGGAAAAATGTGCTCATGTTGGGTTACTATTGTGTAAGTTGGGCCATCCATATACATCATGTAAACCTAATAGTTTGCTCCATTTTTGTCGAGTGGTCTTGTTTGAAGAAAAATTGACACTCCAGACAATAAAGGACCAGTAGCTCAGTAATAGAGTAGTCCAGTAGGAAATGGAAGGTCATGGGTTTGAGTCCTTCATGATCCATGGAATTTAACTTAGTATCAAAGTTAGACTAGGAATCCCAAGCACCAAACAGTAGCTTAAACAAAGATACTCAAAAAGCAATCCTCTCTCAACTACAAAGGGCTAGTAGCTCAGTGGTAGAGCAGCCCAGCAACAAATTGGAGGTCCTACATCCAAGCCCTAGCCAAACCATGACATATTTATAGATTGGTCTAAATGTCTAATTTTGACATATTCGTAAACCTGGCAACTTAACATCAAGATATTTTCACACAGTTAACAGCAATGTAGGCATATTGTGTATCACTAGAAAGCTCTTGTAACGCACTTGCAAATGACCCAGTCCCCGATCATAACAGTAAATGTAGTTCCGTTCTTGTATTTCCATAGTGGTCTTAGGGCCACCATTTGGCTTCAATAGGTGTTAATTATATCTCTCCAATAACTAGTCTTGTGGTTGGAAATCTTTTAGAATATTGCAAGTATAAATTTTGTGCTGAGAGGGAGATTTTACATTCCACATTAGCTTGACTTTCAACACATGTTGGTAGGCGGCTGGCTGATATATGTGAGAGGAACACTCATGAAATTGTTATGGAAATGTAACTATTAATTATATATATGTAGCTTACTAAAAAAACAAATAAGAAACAAATATAATACATCCAAATTGATGTTATAAATCAAACATTTTGGGAAGGTAGCAGATTAAAAAATTAGGTACAGTATTAACAGATAGAAACTAATTGGAAGCCTTTCTTAGAAGCACCTATAGTGATTTATTCATGTGCCCAAAGTCTTCTTGTGACCATTTGTGATTCATTAGAGGATAGAAGCAAGATATTAAAGAAAGGCCCTTGGTCTTGAGATATGGTGACTCTATTTCTGAAAAGATGGTATCTAGTGTTTAATTTGTTTATGGAAAATTTCAAGATGTCTCCTATTTTTAAGGATGACTAGTTTCTCTCCAATTTTGGCTTCCTTTGAATTTGAAAAGTCTTAGAGATACTCAAGGGAAATTTATTTCAGTCTCTCCTAATATGCAAAGGCATACTCTTTCCTCGACAAGTCAAGATTAACTTTTCTCATGGCCTTTCTTCTGATATAGGCATAAACATTGGAAAGGAGACATGGAGAGCTGTTAGCCTGTTAGACTATGAAATAAAAGCCTATTGCTATCTTAAGGGAAATTTATTTCAGTCTCTCCTAATATGCAAAGGCATAATCTTTTCTTGACAATAAGAATCTTAGTCAAGATTAACTTTTCTCATGGCCTTCCTTCTGATATAGGCCTAACATTGGAAAGGAGACATGGAGAGCTGTTAGACTATGAAAAAAAGCCTATTGCTATTGGAATTGTTTTAACATAGCTCTTTTAGCTGAGGAATGCATGAACACTAAAAGATTTCCTCGTAGAACAACTTGGTGAAAGAATGATTTTCCCCAACATCAGCTAGTGGATAGCCAATGTTGAATAGTTCTCCTGTTTCTAAACCTAAGAGCCTAGAGGAGTAGCATAGGGATAAAAATATTTGTTTTTCTAACATAGTCGAGAAGCTTACTACGAACAGAGGCAATATTGTGTTGAAATGCAAGGCAAATGAGACAATGGGAACAATATAGAGGTTATCCCAATTATGATGTGATTAAGCCAATCAATTTATAACAATGAAATAATTGGGAAAGAATACGAAAATCAACGAACTCATAGAATGCAAACCATTATAATAGATATATGTGGAGAGATCCTTATGGGAAACAAGTCCACCAAAAAGAGACTCAAATGTGTATTATTCTCAAAACATAAAGTACAATAATACAATCAAATTATCCCTCTGACAGTAAACTGGTTGCATAAGAGTACTTGCAAACTAAGTCACAAGGTTCGAATTCGAATTCAAATGCGACAACCATGAAATTAGGATGAAATTCAACAAGGGACAAATTCGAAAAAAAAAATTCGGATAAAATTCGCCTTATATAATTTTGTTTATTTTTAAATATATGTATACTTCTAATAAATTATCAAAATAGCTTAACATTGCTAAATAGATTTGAAGTCATTATAAAAAGATGGCACATTTGTAAAATATAAACCATAAGAAACATAGGAATTTCAGTAATGCTGGTGATCATATATGATATGCCTAATACAATGTACAGCGGAATCCCTTTTGAACCTGCAGAAGGAAGTGCACTTGACACCTGCATTTCTCTAAGAAAATTTTTACTAGGTGATAGTTCAATGTAGGTTTGCAAGTTATCATTTTCTGTCTGGCCTTTATATAGCCACAGCCAGGGACCATGTTGAATTAAATCTTAGCGTGCAAGAAACCACCCTCTTATTTTAGGAACTTGCCATTTCTTTTATATACAAAAGTGTCATTGTATTGGATTACTTTATTCACATTTGTAGTTTTTGTAAAAGTTATTCTGCCGTCTGCCTACTTTTTAGCAGAATTTTTTTATGGCTGAATTTGAACGATTTTTTTATAATAGTTTGAAATTTGATTAAATTCGAACCCCATCCATGAAAATCGCTGTATTCTGTGACTTAGCTTGCAAACAACCATACAATCCACTATTTCATACCTCCAAAATATAGGAAAACTGAAAAGAAGAAACTATCATGTAGTGTCCAAATTCATGAGCCATGGCAAAAACCCAACGTTCTTATAGTCATGCTCAATAATTTTTAAATACTATGTAACTCCACTTACACCTCTTAAATATCCCTTACGATCACAAATGTCATAGATTTAGTCATAATGGTTAATTTGACTAAGATCCCAATGCTAGGCATTCCATGAGGTCATTGATTGCCCCACCATAGTACCAATATGAAAGATCTTACAACTTGCAAACTTAACCGATTCTTTGTAACCTCCCTATTAAATGCCTTTTACACAATATCCCAAGTATCCACAAGAATAGATAAATTCCCTCCATCACATGGGCATCCAACTTGGCTCCACTAGACATTATTTATCATCTACATAATTAAATTATAATTACATAACTTAGAACTTGCAATGTGAATGGCACACTTAATCCTAACATTCTCCCACTTGACATTTACATTGCAAGACATAACAGGAAATTGAAAAGTAATCAAGTTGTAGAAGAGGCAAGGCCCATGGCCTCTCTATGCCAGCTAACCTTCTGTGTGCCCACAAACTTAGTAAGAGCATCTACAACATTGAAGAAAATATCAACCTTATCTACCATGAATCTTAACACCCTTATCCATCTCGCAAACAAAGTGATACTGAATATCAAAGTACTTCATATAAGCTTGCTACATTGGTTCTTTGCCAAACAAGTGGCTCCCTGACTATTATAATTGATTGTCCAATCCTAAACTGTTTGCATTCAATGCCAATACCTATACACAATCTCTATAACCACACTGCCTATTTACAAGCATGTGCCACAACCATGTACTCAACTACTATAGTAGACAACACAATGATAAGCTTTCACTTGCTCATCCAATTTATCGCTCCTCCAAACATATTGAACACATGGCCACTAGTGGACCTCCTTATTGTCCAAATCACAATTCCAATCTGAATCAACAAATCCCTACAAGCATCTTAACCACGTCATTAGTCCCATGTAAACAAATACAATAATCAAAAATCCCTCACAAAAATCTGAAAACCTTTTTCACATAAATCTAATGTTCTCTACTAGGGTTAGACAAACCTACGAAAAAATCACACTGCTCATCTTAACCACGTCATTAGTCCCATGATAACAAATACAATAATCAAAAATCCCTCGCAAATATCTGAAAACCCTTTTCACATAAGTCCAATGTTCTTTGCTAGGGTTAGACAAACCTACAAAAATCTCCCACTGCTCAAGCAATGTATGGAAATGTACATACCATAGCATACTTTAGGCTTCCTACAACATTAGCATTAGGAACATTCAAAATATCCTCCAAATCACTAGCTAACTTAATAAATTGTTCCAATGATTATTTATTACCAAAAAGTAAATGAATATTAACTAGCTTACAATCATGCATTTGGAACCTCTACAAAAATGGTCTAAACATACAGAAGCATTGCGACCCTCTACAACATAGTTTGAACATACTACTTTAACTAAGCCTAAGCTTTTTACCAACCCAATCCCTACTAATCTCCATAACTAGAATGTACTTGACAACCCCTAAATCCTTAATGTCAAAGGCATCAAACAACTAAGCTTTAAGGTCTTAAATCATCTCCTTGTTGTTTCAAACAAACAAGTCATCAATGTTTAAGACAATGATTAGCAAATGATCAATTAATTTAAAATAAAGACAATGATCACATTCACTAATAACCAAGGGTACAAGGGGATGCATCCCCAGCATTTTTTCCCACATACCCACACTATGAATGTTTTGACTACAAGGGGATGACTCAAGTACATTTCCCAGCCATCCCCAAAAAATTGAAAATTTGCCAAAAATGTTTTTGAGATGGCATGGAGACGGCCAGTCGTCCCCACGCCTTCAATGACGATTTTAAAAAAAAAGGGCCCATATTTTAAAAAATACGACATTCCTTTTATAAGTCACTCATAAGAAATTTGAGTGCTTTCCATTTTCTTTTCAGTGGATGTTTACCATGCTTTCTTTGATTATCTTTATTTTCACTTCTAGAGGCAACTCAAATCTTCCACGATATGAAATAGATATTTTTATAGGGAGGACTTCTTTTGCTCATAGCCTTATCATTTTATGGCAATAGATCTTAATCTGTTATGAATCTAATGATAGTTTTCTATAGTTCCTTTTAGAAAAAAATATACATTTTGAATTTATACCTTCATTTTGAGTTACATATAATTATGTTTTTATCTTTTAATTTTTAGTTTTAAATATTTTATTTTATTTTTTCTAGGTGAGTGAATTTTTCCTCGTGTGAAAAATTGTCTTGAAAAGAAAAATGTTTAGACATTTCAAAATGCATTGGGTTGTACTCAATCAAATTTTTACAAGTAAATTTGGTTTACCCTATGATCATTTTCTTAATTGTAATCATATGCACATTGACAATGAATTATGGAAGCAATTAAATATTAATTTGTTCAACTTTCATGTGAACTGTATTGTTGTGTTTTAAGGATTCTATAATGTATATCAGTATATGTGAATATGATAAATGCCTTATTGATGTTATCATATGAATATTTGAAATTTCCATATATTTTCAAAATTCTTATATAGCCGTCCCCAAAAATAGACTTAAAAAATTCGTCCCCAAAACACTTCCTCCTATCCCGACATCCCCCCATTCCGGAAACTTGATGGAACATAGTTACTAACAAACCCAAGGTCCAATGCAAAAGCATTGAACACTAATACCACATCTATCTTGATTGCTTCAGACCATACAATGACCATTTCAACTTGCAAGCAAAGCTCCCTTTTCCTTTTACCATAAAACTTTTAGGTTGTTTCATTCTAATTTTTTCTTTTAGATTATAGGTAATAGCAAAAGAAAGCAAGAATCTAAGGGAAGTTAGTCTTGCAATGGGAGAGTAATTTCACCTAAGTCCACTCCCTCTACTTGATTTACCCTTTTGCCATCAATCTTGCCTTGTATCTTTCCAATTATCCATTTGCTCCACGTTTTTTCTTTAAAACCAATTGTACATACCATAGCATACATTAGGCTTCCTACAGCATTAGCATAAGGAACATTCAACATATCCTCCAAATCACTAGCTAACTTAGGACATTAAATACAACTGGATCCCATGTCTCACATTTGTCCAAGGCCATCATCTCATCCTACATGCCCTCCATCCAAGACAAGCTCCTTTGAATAAAGAGCTTCCTTCACTAATTTAGGTTCATCATGAGAACAAGATAAAGAAAATACACAACAAAATCTTGGTGAGCTATATCTACCTACTAGGTTCATTGCCCTGTGTGTAGTACCCCTACCCTAGTCTATTTCTAACCTTGGTTTAATCTGGATTAGTTATCGTAATATTATGATTAATGTCAGATGTTGAGTTTATGCATAGCTATTGATGTGGTTTTCTCACTAGTTTTATGCTAGTTGTTTAGTGTTCTTATTTCATGGTATTCATCGAGCTAACGCATTCATTAAGTTATTATATATGTATGCATGTATGATCGTTGGTTGCAGGAGATTTCAGGTACGAAGTCGCATGAGTGCGAGGTTCGTCGTCACCTGGTTTTGCAGGTTTGAGCATACCTTTTTAAGCCTTAGAGTTGGTTTAGGTGGTCGTCAGACCCTAGTCGACCTTAGTCGTGCTCTAGTGAGCATCGTCAGTCGTCGTCGGTAATCCCTTCTTGCTTGGGTTTGCGAGTCGTCTGTTTGGTTGACTTCCTCGGTTTGCGTGTCTGGTGTGTTTGGTTAAATGGATTAAATTTGTTGAGAATTTATGCGTTAGTGCATTGATGATTAATGGATTAATTAATCTGGTTTCCATTAGGCGATTTTCATTGATATTGATTGCTCGTTTTTAAATTGAAAGTAAATCCGATTAAATGTCTGTTTTCGAATATTTAATGCATTTTATATATGCTGTTGAAAAAGGAAAGCTGTGTATTTAATCGCAATGGATTAATTGTATTCTGTGGCTTCTGTTATTGAAAGGATAAATTTAATTGATTGAAGAAATCGATTTTTGAATTAAAGAGCAAGTTAAATTGTTGATTATAATTAAAAAAATATTAAATTTTGTGAATTATTTTGTAAATAAAAGATTTTATTCCAAAAAATGGAATTTTTGGGTCAACTCCTCCATATTACCAAATTTGGGAAATTGGAAGGAGGAACAATTTTGGAGAAGATTTTTGGGGAATGAAAATTGGAGGATTTTGGGAGCTGAAGATTTGGGCTCTCCTTCAGCCATGCCAGGATCGCGAGATCAGGTAGGATTTATCTCTCAATTTTAGTTATTGTGTTTAAATGGATCCTGTTGGCTCAATATGAGTCTGTGTTGAAAGATTGGGTGGGGTTGGGAGAACTTACCATGCTGGAAACCATATTGTAAATCTCTTTATTGGACTGTGTTTTATCATGATGGGGTTTGCTGTGTTAAAAGAGAATTTATATGTTTTTTTTTAATGAACTGTGCGTTCATTTTAGTTCGGACTGTGTTTTTTTATGCAAAATGAAATCATTTATTTATTTTATTAATCGAACTGTGTGTTCGAAGAGGATTTTATGCTTGAAATCGAGCTGGGCGAAAAATTCATTAAACCCGAACTGGGCGTTTGTGTTGGTTTCCGAACTGTGCGTTCAAATGGAATTTAAAACGTTTTTTTTTGTTTTGGGCGGTGCGTGTTTGTTTAAACCCTGTGTTTTGGGGTTGGAGGGCGGGGAGCGGAGCTCCACCCGCTCCTCCCCTCTCCCCCTACGCGTTCCCCCCCTTCTCCACCTTCACCGTCCCCCGGTGGCTCGCGCGTGAGCGTTGCCTGCGGCTCACGGCGGTGGCCGCAGGGGCCGCGGTGGCCACAGGGCGCCGCGGGCCTGCGGGCACCACCGTGAGCGCCGCCGCGTGCTTCCTCTGCGGCTAGGGTTAGGGCACGGCCCGCCCTAGCCTCCAGAATTTAAATGCATTTTTTTTTTTTGTTGTTTAAACGTAATTTATAATCGTTTTGTTATAATGTATTTTGGGTTAGTATTAAAAAAAAAAAGAAAGCATATGATATTTATATCATTTTAATGAGAAGTTGTTTTTTTATGTTAAGTTTAATTAGTTCTTGATTAAGATTAAGGTGGCATTAATCGTGATTGATGTAAACTTGATATTGATTAATTATATAATGGAGTTTATAGGTGAATTAAACATTCAATTTCATTTCATGATTTGTGCACCTCGTCTAATTAAGTTCTACAACTGTTTTTCGCAATTAAATATTGTTGTTTATAATCTTATTGATCTTGGAGTTGTAAATCTAGATCTTACTTTCTAGCTGATTAGGGAAGTTGGCTAATCGAGGTAGTATTGTTTAAAAACGAATGGAATAATATGTTATTGGGATTGAAATACGAAATTGAAGAGGTCGGTTTTAGACCAGTATGTAATGACGTTTTGATTGAGAGATTAAGTACCTTATTTGAGTTGATTAACGGTGGTCTGAGATTTAATAATATGAATTGGTTAAAAACTCTATATGGCTTAAATTGCCTGTTCAATGCTTGAACCTTAGGAGTTAGAAAACCAAGAACAAATTGTCCCTTGATGAGGTAGATAACTGTAAGCTGATTTAGATCTTGTAGAAAACTTGATCGCCTTGTAATGTTTAAATCAATTTGAGAGATATTGTCCTTTCTGATTATTGCTTTGCGAGTTTAATTTTCTGTATTCGCCTATAATTATGAAATGGCATGTTTTATTTGTTTAAATAGGACCCTGTCGTATGAATTGACTTGGTGTACCTGTTTCAGTCCTCGAATGTTGAGTTGACTATGGATTGTGATGTTGATTTAGTTGGTTATATCCTCTTTGTGTGAGTCGAATGATGATTCATGGTTGACCTTAGTTGTCAGGTCTCTAGATTGAGTACCGTCAGTAAGTGATTACCCTTGAGTCGTGTTTGACCAGATGATTGTTCTCCTTCTTGAACTCCGTTCGTCTTACCATGTGTATTCCGTGGTTTGAGTCCGTCTGAGTTAGTCTAGTGTCGTATGGGAAAGTGGCTTTCGATTGGGGGCCGCGCCCAAAGTGGCTGCTGGGTAACCCGTCGAAAGTGAGTCTAATAAGTGATAACCTAAGTAGATTAGAAAATAATCTCTAAATAAGATAATGTGCCTCACACATGGGACGAATGCTATCATAGATTCGGCATGCTGTGAGAAGGCCTGAAATGGCAAACTACCTTCCTTGTCATCACGAGAGGATGTGTGGGTCCACATGAGGCTTGGATGGGCCGGAAGTTCGGATTAGGTTGCCAGGGTTACCAGTGTATGGGCCGGGACCTATGAAGACTTGCCGTGGTATCCATACCAGGTCGTGTGATGACACTTGTCCCTACGTTCGCTAGTGTGTTGTCGTTTTGTCCTGTTTTGAGTACCCTTGTGAGTCGTCCTTTGTCTCTGCCCTTGTGAGAGTCGGTTCCATGTTAGACCTTGGGTGGTGATGGCTCAGTTTATGGATGCTCTTCTGGACCTCTTGTTTTAGCTTTGATTATGTTCAGCTGGATCCTGTTCTCTGTAAGGATCGTTTATGCATTATGGACCGATGTGGTCATCTGTATATTATTTATGTATCGCCTTGATGGCTGGATTGTATGGTGTAACCTTTTGTACTCTTAACCTTATTATTTATCCGAGGGGGTCTTGCAGTTGAGCAGACCCGGAGATGTAGCCCTTTAGGGGTGAACTCCGAGATCATTATGGTGTCATGTGATGTATTCTCTTATGGTTCCTTTATTCAGCTTTTCATGTATGATTAACTTATGTTAGAATGGTTAAGTGGATAAATCGAAATTAACTAGTAATGCTTATTTTCAGTCTATCTTGAATGCCATGTGGATCGAATGCATAATTGCTTGAGATGCGGTTTATCGTAATGCATGTGTGAAATCGTCCTTTTAATGCAATGAATTGGATTATGGAATAATGTAACTTAGAGTAACGAATATTACTCAGTTGTTGTTAGGAATTTAAATATGCTTGGAAAGATATCTTATGTTATGATGAAATCCTAGTGTATTAGATTGTAGATGTATGGTTTGTAATTTTAAATTGAAAAGATTGAATGAAGTTTATGAATGGATCTTAAATGATGAATCTTGCTTGTGATTTATATTTCCATCCTTTGAAAGAAATTATCCTGATTGTGAATTATCTCGTTATTAAGATATTCAGCTTTTGGATTAATTGTGTGTGTAAAGTGTATTGTGAAAATTTAAGTAATCTCGTTGGGAAACTCTTTAGGAGATTGTCGTTAATGTCTTCCGCTATGTTATCTGAATCTTTGGTATCTTGTTGCATCTTATGCGTTGTAACTTTAAAAAAAAAAAGTTTGCACTCTATTCTTGTGTTATGGCTTAATCCCTTCGGGGTTTCCTGGCGGGGCATTACACTGTGGACATGTGCAAGGATGTAGTACAAGGTTTTTCTTATTGTCCCTTTGAATTCTCAAAAACTAAACTTTCTTCTTCCTCTACATCCTCTTATTTAACTCATCGTTCTTCTACCTATGCATCTTACTGCTTCTCAATATTGGTTTAAAAATGGAAGGTTGTCTTTTCACCATCCATTTAGCCTATGAAAAATATATGGACATGTGAGAAGAGAACCTTACAAGAAGAGCAAGCAACAATGGTTTTCTTTTTGCACCCCCATGATATCAAACCAAATCCTTAAAAAACAAGGTCTGAAGTAGACTTATTGTCATCCAAAGAACCTACATAGTTTGGACCTATGTATCCTTGAAAAGAATAAGTTCAAGCTATTTGTAGTCCAAGCCATACTCCACTATGCCACAGATTTATCTAAAAATATATCATGAAACATAAGGTTCCCACACAAGCCTCATAAGATAACTAACAACATAGCTAATATTTTGCCTAGTTCAAGTACCCCAATCAGTTGATAATAAACTGTGCATTCACCTAAAGCAATAGATCATGTTAGGAAATTTGCAATCTTATTTCCATGTGTCAACAAGGGGTTGAAATCTTCTACCCTAAATTTCTTGAGCAATGTCTTAGAATACTTCAAGTCAGAAAGAATAATACAAGAGCCTATGATCTATCATGTTGAACAATCATTTGACATCAATCTTTGTTGCTACAATTATCTACAAAGAACTCCCTATCATGACCAAATGTTGGACATTAAAAGTTAAAATCACAATCTCCCCCCTTGCTATTATGTAAAGATTCGAATCACACAAACTCCTAGTAAATCAATGTCAAAGAAGATGCTCATTCATCTTGATGTACTAGGCTCAAGGAGCTTGCCATAGACCTATTGTGACCTTTTCACACATCGCCCCATTGCTAACGGGGACCCCCTCTTTGCCGGCTTTCTGCGTTGTTAGGTTAGGGTTTTGGCTGCTTAGTGGGCAATTTTGCATTTCCCGTGCCCGAGTCTCGGAGTTTTGATCATGCCTAGTGTCGTCTAGGGTTTTTGAAGTTCTAGGATCAAGTTGCGAAAGTTGATATTTTAATGATCCTAAGTTTTGCTAAGTGTAAACCTTTTTTGAATGTTAACGTGTTTTTAAACGCGCGCATCAGTGATTTTAAAGTGCCAAGGTATTCGCAAACCTTTTGGAGTTGTTTTCTCGCTCCTAAGGTAATATTTAAGTTGGTTTCGCACTTTATCCCAATATTTTCCTAGCGTTTCGTTCATATTTTTGAAAATTAGTCTAAGTCCAGTTAAATTTAAAGTCGTTGAGTGATTTTGAGTGGTTAAAATGATAAAATCCTAAGGGAAATTCATATTCCAAGGGTTAAAGGGTCAAAATCCATGCTAGAGGTGTTTTTCCCCTCACATTCCAGACTACCCAACCCATTCCTCCACTCAAAATCCATACTACACATGGGTTTCCCCTGGAATCCATACTGGCCACTGATTTCCCCCACTGTTTATCCAGACTACCATCGAATTTCCCCTGGGAGTGCTAAAATTTGGCTAAGTGTCAGGATTTATCCAGACTGCCATCGATTTTCCACCAGGAGTGCGGACTGGAGTGCGGACTAAAATGCGAGGATAATTCCATGCCTGGGTCGATTTTCCACCAGGATTTTTGTGACAACTAAGTGAGGATTTTTGTCCGGATTTTTATCCAAACAGGGATCAAATTTCCCCTGAGAGCGTTTGTAAGGATTTTTGCTCGGATTTTCATCCAGACAGGGATCGATTATCCACTGGGAACATTATGTAGAGTTTTTTGTCCGGATTTTTATCCAGACTGAGGTCGAATTTCCACCAAGGAGGTATTTTTCCAAGTTAAGTGAGTTTTGAGTGTGGATTTTTGTCCAGACACATATCGAATTTCCCCTGCGGGATGATTTTTTTTGCAAATTGAGTGCATTTTTGTGTGGATTTTTGTCCAAACTCGCATCGAATTTCCCCTAGGAGGGTTTTTGTGTGCATTTTGATGAAATTGAGCATGGATTTTTGTCCAAGCATGGGTTGAATTTCCCTTATGAAGGTAAATTTTGACACTTAGGTGATTTTTAAAGTGATTTTTCAATCCCAACTTATAGCGATTTTCCCCTGGAGGCTTTATTTTGGATTTAAATTATAATATTTTAATAGATAAGCCCCATTTTAATTTCTTTTAAATAATTATTAATGATTATTTAAAATTTAAAAGCAAATTTAATAACTTGCAATAATCATTAAATGTTTGAACCTTCTAGAAGCAAGTTAGGGTTTCACCAAGCAAGTATTTATACAAGTGTTTTATCCCACATTGCTTGTGTGGTGAAAGTGAAAGATGAAAGCAAGTATATGAGAGGAACTTCAGCATTATTTTATTATTATTTCTGCCAGGTGTCTCCATGAAAGCGATTTTTCTCCAAGATTGGGTGAATTTTTAGCAAGGCGTTTTTGTGAAGTGTGGGATTGAGGATTTATTTTCCTCCATTTTTTCCAGTTTGTTGATCTATTCCTCTTGGCTGCCATTAAAGACCAGTTTCAGATTTTCGATTTTTGCTAAGTTTGGCAATTTTTTCCAAATTTAGCATTTTTTGGTGCAAGTTGGCAATTTCATGATTGGTGACTTGGGCGATTTTTCCTCCACCATTTTTGCTTGCTATTCAAACCTTCATTGCTGCAAATTGCTGCCATTAACAACATTTTTCATAATTTTGAAAATTTTGATTTTTTGCTAAGGCAATTTTTTGTGTTTGGAGTATCCAACCCCAACTTGGGCGATTTTTTCCAGATTGTTGCCATCCTTCATTACTGCAGATCAAGGCTGCCATTGACATCAATTTTTCAGATTTTAAGTTCAGTGCTAGACTTGGGAAAAATTCGATTTTGCTTGGGAGGTGATTTGGTGCCATATTTTGATGATTTTCATGCATGTTTGGTGGCTGCCATCATTTCCAGCCTGCTGATTCGCTTCAGATCTGAGGTTTGCTTCAAATTTTGACCTCCATTAATGACTGCCATTAATTTTCAGACTTAAGTTTTTATTGCCCAGCCAATTTCAACTTAAACATTTAGCATTTGGAGGTGTTTTATAGAGTTTTCTGTGCACTTTTTAGACCATTTTATCGTTGTTGCAGGTCTGAAACTCCATTGTTAGGCGGTTGTCCTCAAAAATTTTCATTTCCAGCCACCTAACCAATTTTGGCGAATTTGCTTGGGGCTGTTTCCTTAGCCATTTTTCATCATTTTCAGGGATTTAAACCACTTTGCAAGGTGCTGGTAAGTCTGAAGCATTCGATTTTCAGACTTGTCCTCAGAAAACTAATTTTTACCAACCATACTTGCATTCCAGAAAATGATTGTTTTCATCAATAAAACTGATTTTTATTGATTTTATGCACATTTTGAAGATTACAACATGTTTTTAAAAAAGTTTGATTTTCAGGTTGTCTTCAGAAATTTCCACCTCCATTGTTGACTGTGGAAGGTGTCTTCAGACATTCATTGTGTGAAAACACAACCTTTCACACCTCTCCTTAGTCATCACTCATCCGGTATACTCCTTTGCATTTTTGCTTGCATATTTTCTAAGCATAAGGAGGTATTCAACGAACTTTATGAAAGGCTTCCATGCCTTAGTGTTGTCACACTTTGAACATAATTGCTAAAATTTACCAAGTGTATGGATTATTTTCCTGACTCCATGCTTTAAATTAACTAAATCTTTAGAGAGTCAGGAATTTTATTACAAGTATTATTTATTTTCCTAAGTCTAACTTCGAGCTTCGTACAGGTGCGATGTCAAAGTCAAGATATAAGGAAAGAAAAGAGTTGCTGAAGACGCTAGAGACTGAATTTTATCCAGAGTTTAAAATTTCATCCAGATGGAAGGAGATCACAGATACAAACATGCATTTCCTGGACTTCGACCAGATGCAGCGTCGGATGTTCGGAGTCAGAGATCAGGTTCCTTCCCCAGCATATGCGAATATTATGAAGAGTGGCATTTTCCATGCCGCTGGGTTTCCACAATCCATACAGTGCAGTGAGTTGATCCTGGAGTGTGCACGATGTTACGATCCGCTCACAAGAATGATTAAGAGTCCCAAGGGCGTTGTCATCGCCTACCTTGCTGAGGATGCCATTGCTGAGGTGTTCGGAATTCCACGCGGAACAGACATGAAGGATGTGACCAAGGAGGATTATGCAGACAAATACACGAAGACGATGGGTGTATGCAAGAGTTTAATTAATAAAGAGTGGATGATTGAGCCTAGGTCTCATCATTCCAAGGCTCCCAAGACACTTATATGCATAGATTTTAAGGAGGAATATAGTGATTTGATATTCCTACTCAATAGAGTGATGGGAATGCCGCAGGGAGCAATATTTGATGGATGGATGTTCTACTTCATTCAGGATTGTCTGAAAGGAACACTAGTGAATTGGTCCAAGATTATAAGTGACAATCTGGATTTCCAGCTGAGGAATGTAGAGCAGTCCAAGTCATTCGCCATGACTTCTTACCTGGTATACCTACTTGCACGATTTGTTTCATACAGAGGATTAATATGCAAAGGTGAAGTCGAGAATGGGCAAGGACAGTTTAAGAGTTATGAATGCTACCCCCAGCTAAGCATGCACAGAATTGAAGACAAGAGAGTGAATGATGCATTCACTATGTACATCACACGGATGTTGCAGGGCGAAATCCACAGAAGATTGTCCAAGGAGGCAATAGAGTTAATAGAGAAATATGGATCGTGGTATATACAATTCCCCACTTTCACATACCTCAGGATTCATGGGTTTCAATTTGAACCCTACAGACTTCCTAGGTATCCTACTGACAGAATGATATTGTTGGAAGTGGTGAGACAGCTTCTAGAGTTTGATGTTATCCAGAGAGAGAAGCACAGGACAGGAATGACATTCCCTATTTCAGTTGGGAAGACGTCAGAGGTTTGCCAATCTGCCATAGTTGCCAGCACTGCAGGTGAGGAGCTTGCATTCTACAAATTTGCTACATACAAGAAAAGAGAAAGATTTGATCTAGACAAGAAGGTCGGAAGGATCAGAGGAGAGCAATTCACTCATAAGATTGACATAGAAGATTATTGGGCTAACCTGATGGACGAACAAGCAGTGAAGAGAAGAATGTGGTCCAGAATGTTAGTGGATTTCATGAGGAAGTGTGGACTTTTTCTCATTCCTGATCAGGTATTAGATGATAGAGATCATACACATCCACAATATGAGAATGAAATGAGGAAGGCAATCCTATTGCCAAATTGGTCAGAGTCAAAAGAGATTGACCTGAATATATTGATGAGAGAGGTCTTGAATTTCTCCCACCTATGGGTGGATATACAGATGAATAAGTTAGTTGACATGGGTGTTCCCTTCACTTATGAAAGGATGAAGCCGGAAGAGTCTACTTCCGAGGATGATCAGAGGACTGTTAGTGATGTCAGGATTCATGCAGACGAGGAGAGTCAAGCTCCCAAGAGAAGGAAGAACACGCCAGGAGAAGTCAAGGCCAGAGAGAAGAAGATTGAGAAGGTGAAGAAGAAACAGAAGACTATCACTCCACTTATCATTCCTTCACCCCCTCCCAGTGTCTCATCAATCGAAGTGATTGAAGTAACAGAACAGAATAAGGAGACTCAGCAGTGTTCCAACACAGTGATACTACCAGAGAATACTCAAGAATTTCATGCCACAGCAACATCTGCACTTCCTGAGGAGAATGATGACCAACCGGGATCCCCTACTGTCCTTTTGGAAGTTAGTTTGGGAAATGATGTATATGATTGGACCAGGAATAATCCTGATGATAATGATGAAGTTATCTCGGCACTGAAAGGACTTGATCGAGAAATATGTCTCGATGATGGTATGGAGATGACCGCTATTCCTGAATGGTTGAAGAAGAGTATGGAGAAAAGTAAACAGATGATAGGGGTACAACCTATTCATGATATTGATGACTACCTAGCTAGGAGTGCTAAGGAGAAGGAGCCCAACAAAGTGGAGATTTTGTCGCACATAGCTAGAGATGAGACAGGATTGCAGATTGCGCAGATTGTTGTTCTTATTGCAGGCGTGACAGCGGACATTGCTACTCCTATGGATTTCCAGATCACTTCAGTCGCCCTTGGCTGTACATCGACAGGGCAGGAATTTCAGGAGATTGGTGACACCTCCAAGCAATCAATGCGAGGTTAAACAGAGCGGTTGCGGAGAATGAAAGATAAAGAGAAGAAAATATTAGACTCGGAGAGTATATTGCAGGGAAAAGGCATGAGAATCCCACCCTTATTTCCCCTATTGCAGTTGACCATGGAGTACATTCACACTGCGAGGTAGCGAGAGGTACACACTCGGAGGTGGAAAAGTGGATTGAAAGTACAAGAAAGCAAGCAAATGATTTCCTTACTCAATTTGTTCATGCATATGATAAGACAACATCACTCGTATTCAGAATCCAGTATTTGGAGGGAGTTTGGAAAGAATTCCGGCCTATTCAAGACAAGACTATTCCATGCCTCCTGGCATTGAAGAAGGTTCCTAATTCCACCTTGGTCAGCGAGAACATTGTGCACAGTGGAGACAAATACGATTTCCATGGCTGGTATTGTGCATTAGCCTTGAAGAAATCAGCTTATGAGAATGCCCAATCCAGTTGTTTGGAGATGGAAGGATTAATTCAAGACATTCAAATGAAGATCCTTGCCTCGATTGAGGAATTATTGGGTGTTGATGTTAGTGATGCTAGTGCTTTACACTTAGCCGAATTAAGAGACGAGATGAAGTTTATGTATTTTTACCAGTTAGACTCTTTGCAAAAGAGTCAGATTGATGACTTGGTCTCTTTGTTGATTCATGTTCATAATTCGCAGAACCTTATGCCAGAATGGGATAACACTTTGAATGCTTGCTCGGATTCACTGGACGTGATTGACTTACAGTAGGATACCTTGCCTAGCATTTCCATGGAGGAGTTAGATTCAGTATTGGCTAGATTCTTGGAGTATGCTAAGAGAGAGAGAGAGATGCAGGGAGGAATCTTCTAGAAGATTCCCTATATGATGACTAGGTATCTTTTCATTGGGCCATATGTTGGCGGCGCCATTTTTGATGTAACCCTAATTAGGGCAATTCTAGGGTTTTGTTGGCATTATCTCAACCGTTGATCTTAGATCAATCTGGGCCATCCATTTTGTAAGAGACTATATATGCCTCCTTGTCTCTCATTTGTAAGGGAGAGTTTTTGTAGAATTGTTGGTATATGCTACAGCTATTTGAATCCTAATCATTGTTTAATTGTTGGTGATTTTGCTCTTCAAATGTTGTATTTGCATTCATGGTTCTCAATTCGTCCAAGTTAGATTAGAATTTAGATTAGAATTTATTTTCATGTATGTTAGATTGAGTGAAAGATTTGTTGAATTCATTTGTGTGGAATCCTTAATCCATACCACTAGCCTCTTGCCGCTGGTAAGTGCGCCTTGTGTGGTCAACTGGAATTTTAAGTAAGCTTAACTTCAACTATTACGCGTCCGTTGACAAGCATCAACTTGGATGTTGTCAACGTTTAATGGTGATAGCCTGAAAATCTTTAAGTATACCTTAGACGATTGCACTAAGCTTGTGTCAATACCTGATTGTGAGACCTTGCCTAGTTTGATTCCATTGAATCCATTCATCATTTCCTACATTCCTAGGTTTCCTAAACCCTATTCTTTTTCCCCTTTTTTTAGTAAGAAGTAAATCCAGAGCCATATTGATAAATCTTAAGTTGTCAGCACACCTATTCCGCATCATTCATGATAATCCAAACATTTTTGTAAGTCCCCAAGTGAAACACAGCAATTCACATCAACCACTGAACTTACCCACTCGTCAAGACCTGACATGTAGAAACCTTTGAATCATTTTAGTTGATCTCATTCTTAGCATCTGAGGTGATTTTGTTCAAGAGAGGGTAAATTACTTTGGTAATTTATTCTGTATTGTTATGTGCATAAAAAACACATCAACAAGACCATAGAGGGATTTCACAAATTTGCACACTTTTTGTTGCTATCTAAGTTCAACATACCACTTGAGTCATATAGCCTTCTTCTTCAAGATCTCCATTGAGAAAGCTACTCTTGATATCCCTCTAATGAACTTGACAACGAAATTGTGTTGCTATTGTCAAATCCATTAGGATAGTATAGATCATTGCGATGGGGGCAAAAGTTTCTTCATAGTCAATGCCTTCTTTCTAAGCATACCCTTACCCACAAATCAAGTTGTGCACTTGTCAAATATTACATCTACTTGTATTTAAACTTGAGGACCCATTTGCATCCTATAGCTTTGTTCCCTAGTGGAAAATCAAGAAGTTCCCAAGAGTTGTTCCTCAGGAGTGCCTAATATTCTACATATGTGGCATCTTTTCAAGGTGGCAACTCAAGAGCTTGCTTCATTGTTTTTGGTTTGGAATTTAAATAATTGTGCACATAAGAGCCAAATTTACTTCCCCATGAGGCTTGCTGTAAGTCTTTGGCCCAAAATCATATTTATTTGCAAATGCATTTGCCTTTACATCCCTCATTGTGGTATTAAACCACTTTGAAATATTTTTGTGCACAACAAATGAAGACAAAGGTGGAGATGGAGGTGGAAACTGATCCATTGGAAACAAAGCTTCTCCTTGTGCTTTTTCACCTAATTCAGCTCCATAGTGAGGATCATCACATTCCTCATGTTCAAGCTCAATAATTCTAGGTGTTTGGTAAATAACAAGTGATGGTGAGGAAGAGGTGATGCATCATTTTTCCTCATCAAAAACATCCTCATTGATGTACTTCTTTGTAGCCAAATCCATAAGCCAATATCCTTTTGGCTCTGAACCATACCCAAGAAAAATGCATTTCAAAGACTTCATCCAGCTTTGATCTTTCCACCTTGGGGATGTGCAGGAAGGTTGTACATCCAAGCACTCTCCGATACAAAATAAATAGCTTCTTACCAACATATGCTTCTTCGAGTGATATTATCAATCACTATCACTTCAACCTAAAATATAGGGACCAGATTTGCATCCTTTAATATGTATCGCACCATTTTCACAATGGTACAATTACACATTTTGGCAACAGCAATTTGTTGGGAGATGTATGCAATAATCAAATATTCTTTGATCTCATTTTGTTGAAGGTAGTTTGGAAACTCCTTACTAGTGAATTCCTGCTCTTGATCTAAGCAAATGGCCTTGAGAAAGTGATCAAATGATTGTTCTGCAAGGATTTGAAATGCTTTGAATTTGTTTTAGAATTGATTTTTGTGAATCAAGCAATAGACCAGCAATTTTTTGAAATAATCATCCATAAAAAGTAGAATGTTAGTGCATGATTATGAATAAGTGTCATGGATTCACACAAATTAGTTGTGATAACCCCTACGGTATCACAAGATGTAAAATCACTTGCGGGAATAAGGATATTGTAAAAGAATAAATTAAAATAAATAATCTAAAGGAAATATATTTAATTTATTTTAAAAAAGGGAATGTTATTTCAATAATTAATATTTCAATGGAAAAGTATTTAAATATATTTTTGATACGTAATATCGAATATATTTAAAAAAGAAATGTATATATTTAAAAGGGAAATTATATATAGTATTTTATATATTTAAAATGAAATGTAATTAATATTTAATATATTAAAAAGAAATAATATATTGTATGAAATGTAATTAACATTAAATATATTAAAAAGAAATAATTGTATTTTATATATTATTATTTAATAACTTAAAAAGGGGAAACAAGGTATGATAAAGGCAATCCCAAACGGGCTGGGTTACCTCCGCACCCCTTCATGCGGAAGGGGCCCGTGGAGGGGCACAACCCCTCATGGGTTATAAAGGGAGGCAGCGGTCAAGGCTTAAAGGAGGAGAAGGTAGGGAGCGGACTGCAAGGAAAAGGAAGAAGGTAATCAGACTTCAAGGTAAGAACTCCTCCCTATATTAAATAATAGGTATAGTATATGAAAGGTTCTTATTACTAGTATTAATAGGTGGTATTAAGGGTAAAGGCTCATTAATATTAGTTAATATTAGTTAATGAACAATGGGTAATGGGTAAGGTCCATTGATAGGTAATGTTAATGGTGGTCTAGTGAATATTTATACACATCTTAATGTATAGTATTCACTAGTCATAAAAATAGGGATAAGATATAATCTTGTAAATTTTGTATACATAAGTTTGCATATTAAGAAGGATTATGAATACAAGGTATTTTAAGAAATATATTGCATATGTAAAGGATGGAAAATCATATTGATATATATATATATATATATTAATTAAAGAATACATTAAGAATTCATGTTAACACAAAGGATAGTTTATGAACTGAAAATGTTATGCAAATATATGGCTTGGTTGACTAAAACTCAACCAAGAAGAGAAGGATCGGGTCAATCCCCTTTGAGGACTTGGATGATGGAGGCATCACCCAAGACAAGGAAAGGCAAGGGTCTTCCTTGGCTGGCTTGGGTGTAAGAGGTTATACCCAAGACAGGACTCAAAGGTCGGGCCGATCCCCTCTGAGGACTTGGATGATGAAGGCATCACCCAAGGCAAGGAAAGGCAAGGGTCTTCCTTGGAGGGCTTGGGTGTAAGAGGTTACACCCAAGACAGGATTCGAATTCATCTTCGATTTCCTGGAGGGCTTGGGACCAAGGGGTTCCAAGAAGGTGAGCCTCACGGCCGCCTAAGGACATACTTACATATGGCATTGTATCCTTTTTTTAGATGAAAATTATGATTATGTTAATTGAGCATTGAAGTTAGATTGCAATTTGGATTACTTATATATGTATATATATGTTTGTTATGTTCTAACAATCTGTTTTGCAGGTTAATGATCTCTAACTAGTAGGGACATTACATTAGTGTATAACAAATCCAAAAGGCCAACAGCTCATCTTTCTACAAGTAAAAGAGTCTATTGTTGCTTCACAAGTTAGTTGAAGCAAAGAACTTTTGTTTTCCTCATGGGGGTACTCCTCACACTATCTCTCCTTTACTCAATGCAAGAAAGCAGCCCAAATTGAGATGACCAAATCTTCTATGCCAAAGAGTAGTGGATGAATTGGTTTTTACTACAAAGGCATTGTCTCCATGAGTGACATCAACCAACTGAAACATTTTTCCAACCCTTGAGGCACGAGCAACATCACCATTGCAAATCTTGCCTCAAATGAGAAAGTTTCACACCATTATGTCAATAACTCAACCTTCAAGTTATGCTCTAGCAATTGACTTATTCATAACAGATTCTTCATGAACCCTAGAACAAATATGCCTTTGTAAGTTGACACTTAAGTCTTGAGTTGTAAAGATATATCCCCCAATACCCTATATTGTCACCAAGTGAAACTTGCCCATATGAAGCTAATGTGCCAAAATCAACATACCAAACAAAACTGTCAAAAGTGGAAGCTTGAGTCTCTACAAAATACAAAAGATTATCTTTATTAGAATCATATGGAAACAACATTCCCATGTCGATTATTGTCCTTTTTCTGCAATCGACTTATTATTGTCCCCTTAAGAATTCTTTTGTGGCTCTTGTTGGATAGATTCACTATTCACAAATGACTCCAATTTTCTCCATTTTGCATTTGCAAACAATGTAATTGACATTACAAATGGAGAATTTGATTTTGATTTTTGGATTCATATCCTCTCTTGAGAGAATCCCGAGCTTCTTTGGAATCTAAAGTTGAGACTCGTTGGAAATACCAAACAAGATTATCAGTTTTACATTATCATTGGATTTATCATAACCATTTTTGCTCGTCTCAAGCTTGTATGAGTCTAGTGATTCGTATTAAAAACACATCCCACAAATCTTCATACTCAAGTTGAGTTTGGACCCTGGTTTTCTTCGTCAAATACTTATCAATTCTCAATAGCGGAATCAAGAAGAATTATTTTCAAAGCATAGGAAGCCATTTTAGAGATGTGAAGGGTCCTTATATCTCTAAATAAAGTTCTCTTATCTCTCCCCAACGATTTACAAGGCTTCTTGCCACACACATTGTTGCAACTATTTTAGATGTTAAATGCAATAATTTGACACAATAGCACTAACCATAAAGTGCAAATTGAAGGCACCATTTATAGCACTGTGATTGTTTCTAAGAAATATAACAAAGAAAAGGCTTGTAATTTTTGAACTTTTTTTAGACACAAAATATTCTCTTATTGACATATTGTATTTTGCTTAAAAATAATATATTTTCATTCAAAAAATAAATAATATAGTGTTGCCTTAATTTTTAACTCTTAACTATTATATACAACAAAATTTATAAGAACATGATCTATTTTTTAAAAGGGCATCTTTCTCTATTCATGAAACATACATCTCTTCACACTTTGTGGTATGTAAAGGCCCACCAATCTACAAATTGTCTAAACAACATCAATGGCAAAAATTTTAGACTATCATATTTCTTTGGTAGACTTGCTCACAATTTTCTCTTTTTTCATTGGCTGCTCTAATACTATATCTGTTGCTTCAATTGTTGTGCAAGGTTTTTTCTTAAATACAGATGCCAACATTGCAATCAACAATTATCCATCTTTTTTCAAAAAAGCAACAAACAAAGAAACTAAATGCCTATGACAATTTTTTATCTTCTTATGAGCAATAGAAAGATATATATCTGGCAAGAGATGGCACAATCTTCTCTGTATTGACACCAACAGTCTCCTCTTTGAAAGATTTTTATCTCCCTAAGCTGTGTTATCTTTCTTTGCTGGAGCCCTAATCTTTCTTTTACAAAACTTCTCTTCTCAACAAGAACTAGTAGTGGGGTTATAAAATCACAAGTGCGAAATTAATGGTTGCTATAATACCATATTCAAAATGAGAAGTAATGAGCAATTTTAATAAGGAGAGACAAACAATATAAATACATATCCACCACTCAACTAATCTATAGTTTATACAATAATAATATTAATATTATTATTGTTTATACTATAAGTTGTTTTATTTCAAAATGACAGTTGTTAATATTCCAACCAAGCCATGCATCATTGCTCACAATTCTAGCAGAAATAATCAAATCGGCAATTTCATAATTGAAGGATTTAACATTAGAGGAATCTTCATAAGGCTTCTTGTTTCTATATTCCTTCTTTACAAGTTCCTATTTACTATAGTTCCATTATTTTATTGTACTCTTACCAAGGGTTTTATATCATCCTTATGACATAAACCTCTCCTTGTCCTCCTTTTCCTTGCCATCTTTTCCACTGGCTCTACACCACACATGTAGTGCCTCCTTGGGACCCTCATCCATAGATTTTCACCTCATTTCTTCATTGATAAAAGTAGCAACAAGAGCATACATATTAGGCTCTGCAATATCACTGCTATTGCATCTATTTGACTCTCCTAGGATTTAGGTAAAAAACATACTTAACATCAATGCTTTCTAGCTAACTCAAAATAAAATTAAATATATTTAAATGCTGAACTACAATGACCTTCCTTCATTTTCAGGAAATACAATTTTCTTTTTAAATAAAGCTTTTTTATCAAACTCTTGTTTAAAAAATCTCACCAATCCTTCTCCATAAGTTGTGAGTTGCATTACATGGGGGCTATGTTGCTATGTTGGACCTTGGTTTGTTTTATTTATGTGGCTATGTTGAGAGATACATTGGCAATTGGACCCTCTTATGATCCCTCTGGGGAACATAGATTGTGTACCTCCCTCCTCGACAAACAATATTCAAAAGTGAACATGTTGACAGAGGAGAAGAGACAAACATGGATTAGGACTGCTATTCAATATTAGCCACTCATTAGTATTATCGTTACATGCCCCATTGGTTCATACTTTCTTAGAGCTATTTATTAGTCTGGGAAACATAAGAATGATGATTTCTAGTTTGTCATTTTGAAGCAGGCCATAGAAGAGGTTGGGTCTTCTAATGTTGTGCAGGTTGTGACAGATTCAGCTTGTGTTTCTAAGTTAGCTGGTTTGATGGTTGTGACATATTTTTTGGACACCATGTTGTGTACATGCTTTGAATAATGCTTTGAAAGACATTGGCAAAATAGATTGGGTGAAGGTAGCAATGGCAGAGACTAGAGACATACAAATGTTTGTATGTAACCATCACATTTCACTTGCACTATTTCAGTCTAATTCAAATAAAAAAATCCTCAAAGCAGTTGAGACTGGATATGCTAGCTATTTTATTTTGTTGGAGAGGATGTTGGAGTTGCAAGATGCTCTACAATCCACGGTGGTTTGTGGAAAGTGGGAAATGTAGGCACAATCAAAGACAAAAAAAGGGAAGGTGGTGAGAGAAAGAGTGCTTAATGACACTTGATGGTCCAATATCAAGTAAGAAAAATTGTTTGAGTTTGTACTTTGTTTTACTTTTTATTTTAAAATTTTAATTTCCATTATTAATAGTGTTAATGTCATAATTTTAATTTTAAAAATTTTAAATGTTGCTTGCTAGTATTTTTCTCTATCATATCACTTATTGTTGGGGCAATCAGGTATGCGGATATCGAACCTCCTAGCCTTGGGGAGATTTTTGAGATTTTTGAAAGCATGCTTGATCAAATGAACCAAGCAATTCATGACAAGGATCGTGGATTGCAATTCTATGAGGAACATAGTAGGCCTATTGTCACAAAGAGGTGGAACACAGTGAACACGGCTGCATATGCTCTTACTCTGAAGTTGTGTGCACCTAGACCTAGCCGAATGCTTTCTTCTAAGGATGATAAGGTGATGGAGGGGCTTATGGCAGCCCTTCGTAAAATGTATAGCATCAAGGAGGCAACCATACTTCGAGATGGGTGACTTCAATTTTCCGATCATCAAGGTCCTACATTAAACAAACCAAAGGCTAGGATGGGCAGGGCCACTATTGCACAAAAAAACCCATTGGATGGTGGAAATTTCGTGGGAAGGACACACCTGAGTTGAAACAACTCACTATTCGTTTACTCTCACGGATTGCTAATTCCTCTGCTACAAAGAGGAATTGGTCCATCTATGGCTTCTTCCACTCTTTTAAGAAAAATAGGCTTACCATAAACGAGCAGAAAAACTAGTTGCATTCTATAGCGCAGACTAATTAGTATCAACAGACTCTAGCAGTACGTTGGGATGTTGATCTTGAAGATGTTAGGCAAATTTATGAGGAGGTGCAGCCAATAATGGTCAGGCTACCATTGGATGATTCACTTCCGGCAGAGAGTGATAGTGACACAGATGGTTCTAAATCTTCAGATGTTGATAGCCCAAATGAGGCTTAGTCTCATAGATTGTTGTATTTTGAAGTTTGAGACTGAGTTACATTAATAGTTAACTTTAATTTTAAAATTTGAATTTGAACAACAAAATGTTTTAATAATTAATAGTTAATATTGATGTTATGAATCTCCTGACTAATTTTATTGTTGTTTATAGTTTATACTACTGTAATACTACTTTATTGAAGTTTATACTGCTGTTGTCGTGATTTATTTACATATTGATATTGTTGTTATCAGTTATTGACATCCCTCTCTCTCTTTTACTCCTAAAAATAACACACCCCCATACCCAAAACACCAGAAAACAAAGGGTGTGTGCAATAGTTTCCTAAAAATAACTGTATCGAAGAGATAGTTGTATTCCACCTTGAGACTTTCTCCATCTTTGTCCAATCTACATCAAACATATCCACAACCTTGTCCTTTTATGTCATAGCTCTCCATTAATCTCTCTCCTCCAAAAGATCATTTTAAGAGATTCTTCACTTTTAGTTTCCACAACTCCTATATAGAACCATTGAACTTTTCAAACTCTGATTGTGATGTGCTTGCCAAGCCTTCCCTAAACACACTCAGATCTACAAAACCACTAAAACAATACTCCCATTACAACCACAAAAAGCCCAACGCTAAAATAAAAATGTCACCATCTACAATCTAGCTGAAGCTCTAATACCAAACGTTGAAATAAAAGATAAATGACAATGTAAATAATGAACAATATTGAGTTTAATCGAATTAAGATGTGATAAAATCAACAAATTTATATCAATGAAATAATAGATAAACAATATAACTAATCAGCAAACTCATTAAATGCAAACCATTACACCAAATATATGTGGAGAAACCCTTGTCAGAAAAAATTTCACCCCAACAAGACCCAAGCTTGTATCATTCTCAAAAGAATAAGAACAATGATACAATCCACTTATCCCTCTAACAATAGACGAGTTGCATAAGAGTACCTACAAAGAACCATACAAGTCACTATCCTATGCCTTTGAAATATGTGAAAATCAGAAACAAGAAACCATCAAATGGTATCCAAAACCATGAGCCTTGGCAAATATCTAGTGCCCCTATAATCATGGTCAAGTATCTTAGAATAGTATGTAACTACTCTTACACACCGTTACTTTTAATAGATTTGGTTATAATAATCAATTTGACAAGGATCCAAATTTTAGGTGCTCCATGGGGGCATTGATGGCTTTGTCATAGCATCAAATATGAAAAAACTTCTTACAACTTACAAATATGCCAAGTATATTGAAGAATAAATAAATCTCCTCCCTCACATAGACGTCCAATTTTGCCCCATTCCACGATGTTTGAAAACTAGACATTAGTTATCGTTTACATATTTATATTACAATTACAAGACTTAGGACTTGCAAGGAGTAAGACACAAGTAGTCCTAACATTAGTGGATGGTAGTTTTAAGGAGAAACAAATGATTCAATCGAATGCTTGTATGAGAAAGGATGGGGTGAATTGAAAAGGCACTACATGGTAAAGGCAAATTGAAGACTAGATGTTCCAACCTCAATCAAGAGGAGATGCACAATTTATTTGCTATGACACTAGCAAATAATGTTGTATGCTTAGAGTTTAAGGAAATGTTTAAGGTGTAACCTTTCTCTTCAAAGGAGGATTTCCCTTTGGATGCAAGAATAGATTTCTATGAAGGAGTTGGTGCCAAAAGTTGCATTGCCAAAAAACGATGGTTGGACCATAGTGGCTATTGAAAAAAAGAATGATATATATGTAAGCTACTTGGATCACAAATGATTTTCTTTGTAAGGAATCTCAAAGGCAATAGAACCCCCACTAAATTAACTTAAGATACAACATGAAAGAGGCATGAAAAGATTTAGAAGTCAAATAAAAATAAATTGGCAAAGAAAATCACTCACACATAACCCACCAATTGCAAAGCTGTGTTTCTATGCATTTGTTTTCTCTCTAAAAATGTTATGTTTTCACTTTAATACAGAAATGGAAGTTTAAAAAGCATTTCTTGATAGGTGAGTATTTTATAATGTAGGATAAATATAACATGGGACAATTGATGTTCAAAACGTTATTTATATTTGTTAAGTTTTTTATACTCACCTTCATAGCAATACAATCAATACTAGCACAGATCTATTTTAATATGGATCAGGTATGTGTCAAGAGGTATCCAAAAGGCTCAAGGATCCAGCCTCACCATCCTTGCACTTTGGTGGCGATACACACCCCATTTTATAGATACCTCTCAGCAAATATCAGATCCATAATAAAATGGATTTGATATAGTAATTCGATGAATTCAAGAACATAAAACTCTACCACAATTATTGTTTGTAACTAGGAAAGGGGGTTCGGATTGCCTAAGGCAACATCCGAACCCCTAAAGGGCTGGCCCCCCCCTTTCCCAAAGTTTAACGTGTAGGGCTGGACCCTTCATGCCAAAGAGGATAGCGTGCCCCTAAACAGGGCCAGCCCTATAATGACACGCCACACTAAAACCTATATTGGCGCCAAACATATTTATCTAATTAAGGCCGACTTGAAGGTTATATGCTCATATAAATAAAGACCATTTGCCAAGATCAATTCACTCGATCATTCATGCAATCAGCGAAATCCATCTGCTCCTTGGTGTGCGAAATTAAGAGGTGAACTAGGTGAACTTATTCAAGGAAGACAAAGCTATTTTGGTGTTCCTAATTTCAGTTAGATGGTGCATTAAAGAGCAGACTTGGTGTGAATTTAGAAGTGCAGACCTGATATGATAAAAGGGCAGATCTGATAAGAGGTTGAAGATCCCAGTTTTGAGTCACATGACTGGAGCTAAGTATTGTATTGTTACAATTCAAGATTGAATACATAATCTGACCTGTGGGTCTTTAGTGCTGGGTTTTTCCTCCTTGGAGGTTTTCCCGGGGTAATTGTGTTGGTCTCTTGTGCACTTGTTTTCTCTCTTTCATTTACTTGCTTATAATTTACTTAATGTTAATCTGAAATTAAATACTGAAAGTCTGATTGCTGGTCTGAGTCACAAAACTAACATGGTATCAGAGCTAAGGTTTTACTAACTTCATATTTCAGTAAGTTATTTGTCGCATCTAGTTGCTATTTGTTTTCAGATTAAAATGTCAGGTATGAGGGCTGAAGATAGATTTGATGGAGCCCTTGACTTTGCTGCTTGGAAAGTCCGTATTCTATTGATTCTTGAAGAGAATGAACTGCTTAAATTTGTAGAAGAAGAAAGGCTGTCCCCTCTCGAAGATGCTGAAGCAGTTCAAGAAAGACTCTCTCAAGGCTAGGAAGATCATAATTGAATCAGTCAAGAATCATCTTGTCACCGTCATATCAAAATTTGCTTCTGCCAGGGAAATGATCAAACACTTGGAAGGGATGTATGAAATCAACAATCTCAGCAGAGCTCTTGCTCTAAGGCAGCAGCTACTTCACATCAAAATGAAAGAAGAAGACTCAATCATGGCCTACTTCATGAAGATCAATGAACTAAAGGATAAGCTAAGTACTCTTGATTGCCAAATTTCAGATAAAGATCTTGTTATGATTGCATTAAATGGTCTACTTGATGAATGGGAACCATTCATTCGTAGCATTGGTGGAAGAGCTGAACGACCCAACTTTGAGCGTCTTCAATTTGATTGCATTGAAGAGGAATCTCGAATTGAGGTAAGAGGAAAACTCAAGAGCTCTCACAAAGATGATAATCATGTTCTCGGAACTAAGTCTAGGAAAGGTGGGCATTGAAAGAAAGAAAAGAGAAGCTAAGATTTTAGATCCTCTTCCTACGATCCAAAGAAGAAGTCAAGAGATTCCTCCCATATTCGTTGTTTCAGATGTGATAAGTATGGTCACTATGCTAGAAATTGTCAGAATGATCCCAAGGAAAGGGAAGCCAATTTAAATGAAGTCCCTGAACAAAATGAGGACTATCTTCTTATCTCTGTTCTATCGAGCAACGTTCCTACGGACAGTGATACTTGGATAATTGACAGTGGAGCCTCCAGACACATCTTAGGTTACCGTGAGCATCTTTTAGATCTAATAGAAAAGGATACCAACCTTCATGTGGTAATCGGTGATGATGCTCGATATTCGGTAAAAGGTTCTGGTACTACTTCCTTAAAACTAGATTCTGGTATTTCCTTACAACTCAGTGATATTCTTTTTGTACCTGGAATTAAAAGAAATCTTATTTCCATTTCTGCTTTAGAAGATAAGGGTTTGCAAATAGCATTTTCTGAAGGGAAAGTACTTGCTTGGTCTAAGAAATCTAGTTTCAAATCTGCTCGTGTTACTGGAAATAGATGTGATAGTTTGTATAAGCTTGTAGCTAACCCAATTCAAACTCTCATTCATGAGGCTCCTGAATCATGCGAGCTATGGCATAGAAGACTTGGACATCTACACTTTCAAGCTCTTCCCACTCTTGGTAAAATGGTTAAAGGTATGCCTAAACTTAGTTTATCTCATTATGATGCTTGTAAAGGTTGTGCCATGGGTAAGAATGTGAAGAGCACATTTCATAAAAGTGATAGTAGGGCTAAAGAAAAGTTAGAGCTTATTCATTCAGATTTATGTGGTCCTATGTCTGTAGCATCTCCTAGCGATTTCCTTATCTTCATAGATGATTTTTCTAGGAAAACATGGATTTACTTTCTTAAGTCTAAAGCGTCTGAAGAAGTCTTAAATAGATTTAAAGAATTCAAAGCCTTGGTTGAAAATACTTCTGGAAAACGAATTAAATGTTTAAGGTCTGACAATGGAGGTTTTTCATGATTTTTGTATTGAGACAAGAATTAAGAGGGAGTTTTGTGTTCCCTACAATCCTCAGCAAAATGGAGTTGTTGAAAGAAAGAACAAGACCATTGTTGAAGCTGCAAGAGCCATGATTCATGATCAAGACCTGCAACCCTTCCTATGGGCGGAGGCATCCAAAACAGCAGTTTACATTCAGAATAGATGTCCTCATCGTGCTCTAAAGAATGTAACCGCTGAAGAAGCCTTTACAGGAATCAAACCTGACATCAGCCACTTAAGGATCTTCGGGAGCCCTATGTATGTTCATGTGCCTAAGGAAAAACGAACCAAATTGGATCCCTCTGGAAAGAAAGGCATCTTAGTAGGATACAGTGAATCTTCCAAAGCCTTCAGGATCTACATTTCAGGTCAAAGGTATGTTGAGGTAAGTAGAGATGTAACTTTTGAAGAAGATATTGCATTCAAAAGATCTAAAGGTTCATTATCTGATAATGATGATATTGTGATTGAAAATCAAGAATCAAATGTTGATACTAACCCTGAGATACAGAAGGAGTTCATTGATCTCCCGGATCAGGAAGTTCGGGATGATTCAGTAGAACCCATGGACTCTACAGATATACCTAAGGATATTGTGGTCAGCAAGAAGAGGCCACTTTGGGTTAGAAACACCATTCAAGATGTTGAAGGATTTGCTGCTCCCAAAGGAACCTTCAAAGATAGCAAGAGACCTCAAAATCATGCCAACTACATTTCTGTAATGTGCAACATCATTGAGTCTCAACCTCACGATGTCGAAGAAGCTATGACTCATCATGCTTGGAAATTAGCCATGGATGAAGAGTATGAGTCTATCATCAAGAATGATGTTTGGGACATTGTACCCAAACCCAAAGGTAAGTATGTTGTTTCCTCTAAATGGTTATTTAAAATTAAACATAATGCTGATGGTAGTATTGAGAAATATAAAGCTAGATTTGTAGCTCGTGGTTTTTCTCAGAAGGAAGGAATAGATTATGAGGAAACATTCGCTCCTATTGCTAGATACACTTCTATTAGATCTATAATAGCTATTGTTGCAGCTAAAGGTTGGGAGTTGCATCAAATGGATGTTAAGACAGCTTTCCTCAATGGTGTTATTGAAGAAGAAGTCTATATCGAGCAACCAGAAGGTTATGTAATCCATAAAAGAGATTCTCATGTTTGCAGGTTGAAGAAAACCTTATATGGGCTCAAACAGGCTCCTCGTGCTTGGTATGAAAGAATTGATAAGTACTTACTAAGCTTAGGATTTCGTAAGAATGATGCTGATGCTAACCTTTACTTGAAAATATGTAATGATGATATGCTAATTCTGGTTTTATATGTGGATGATTTATTTCTCACTAGTGAAAATAAACTGATCATGAGATATAAGAAAGAATTAGCCTCAGAATTTGAAATGAAGGATTTAGGTCTAATGCATTACTTCCTAGGGTTAGAAGTATGGCAAAAACCAAATGAAAAAATTTCTAAGTCAAGGAAAGTACACTATTGATTTTCTGAAAAGATTTAGAATGATGGACTGTAAACCTATGTCTACTCCTATGGAATCTAACTTAAAGAAGTTGAGTGTTTCTGCAGCTAACTCTGATTTTGCAGATCCATCTGAGTACAGGCAGTTGATTGGATCCTTGATGTATCTAGTCAATACTAGACCAGATATCTGTTATGCTGTCAATGCCCTCAGTCAGTTCATGAACTTGCCTAAACTTGTTCACCTGGTTGCAGCCAAGCACATTCTGAGATACTTGCGAGGCACTATTGGTTATGGGCTGAAGTATTCACTTAATACCTCAATCTTCTTGGAAGGCTATTCAGATTCAGATTGGGCAAGAAGTGTCAAGGACAGGAAAAGTACTTTGGGTATCTGCTTCAGCTTGGGTTCTGCAGTAATCTCTTGGGCATGTAGAAAGCAATCTTCGGTAGCATTGAGTACTGTAGAAGCTGAGTACATTGCAGCATCTATTGCATCTAGAGAAGCAGTGTGGCTTCGCAAACTTCTTGTTGGATTATTTGGTCAACCTAGTGGTCCTACCACTATTCATTGTGATAATCAAAGCTATATAAAGATGTCGGTAGATCCTGTGTTCCATGACACGTCCAAGCATGTGGAAACTCATTATCACTTCATTCGGGATATGGTGCAAAGAGGCACCATTCAACTGAAGTATATTAGCACAAATGAACAGGTTGCAGATATTCTTACCAAACCCTTATCCAGAGTGAAGTTTGAATACTTCAGAGACAAAATTGGTATTGTGGAAAATGAAACCCTGGTTGAGAGGGAGTTTCAATCTCAGTGATTCTCTACTGCACAGTTTTGTCCATTCTTCGAATGTGTGCAAGAATGGAAGGTTCCATTCTATGCTTGTGTGCTAGATGGAAAATTGTAATTATGTAAAGACCCACTTGTGTATTACACTTTCTATGCTTGTGTGCTAGAACCATCCTATGCTCGTGTGCTAGGTGGAAGATGTAATTCTATGCTTGTGTGCTAGATCCATTCTATGCTTGTGTGCTAGATGGAACTCTAAAGGTTCAGTTTATGTATTCTCTTCTTCCCTAGTTAAGAGGGAGTATTGTTTGTAACTAGGAAAGGGGGTTCGGATTGCCTAAGGCAACATCCGAACCCCTAAAGGGCTGGGCCCCCCCTTTCCCAAAGTTTAACATGTAGGGTTGGACCCTTCACGCCAGAGGGTAGCGTGCCCCTAAACAGGGCCAGCCCTATAATGACACGCCACACTAAAACCTATATTGGCGCCAAACATATTTATCTAATTAAGGCCGACTTGAAGGTTATATGCTCATATAAATAAAGACCATTTGCCAAGATCAATTCACTCGATCATTCATGCAATCAGCGAAATCCATCTGCTCCTTGGTGTGCGAAATTAAGAGGTGAACTGGGCGAACTTATTCAAGGAAGGCAAAGCTATTTTGGTGTTCCTAATTTCAGTTAGATGGTGCATTAAAGAGCAGACTTGGTGAATTTAGAAGTGCAGACCTGATATGATAAAAAGGGCAGATCCGATAAGAGGTTGAAGATCCCAGATCTGAGTCACATGACTGGAGCTAAGTATTGTATTGTTACAACTCAAGATTAAATACATAATCTGACCTGTGGGTCTTTAGTGCTGGGTTTTTCCTCCTTGGAGGCTTTCCCAGGGTAATTGTGTTGGTCTCTTGTGCACTTGTTTTCTCTCTTTCATTTACTTGCTTATAATTTACTTAATGTTAATCTGAAGTTAAATACTGAAAGTCTGATTGCTGGTCTGAGTCACAAAACTAACAACAATAACAATAGTTACATACCTGCATATGTGTACAAACACATTCACGCACACACACACAGATAGTTAACCTTCAAATTTGAACACAAAATGATAAAAGATGAACACAGAAAATATAATTGTTCAACATTATATAGAATACATGCCTCGAAACATACACAATAAATGTAATAGCAGTTGCATTCAAAAATAATAATATTAGAAATTCGGCTCTGAGCATTTGCATTATTTTTCATAAATATTTGCAATACTCACCAATGCTGACTTCATTCATTATTAGTAATACATTTCAATTTATGAAAGCTCTTCTTAAATAAAGTAAAATAATACAGATTGACAACTTGGGGGCAAAAAAATAAGTATAAAAAATATCACCTCGGGAACGGGCGGATTGCGAGCAAATTTTGAACCTTTAGGAGCCCAGGGAACTGCTCAAAAGACAAGGCTAATAGTCATGGCCTATATTGATATTATATTTTATGAATGTAAAAAAATATGATGAAAGGAACATGTATTCAAAATATACAGAAGTTTAAAGAAATATTTCCATAGAATGAAAAAAAGATATTATGACATTAAAATTGCAAAATGCAAGAATAAGTTTTCCATGAAATAAAGGTGTTTTTATATGTGAAATGTTTTTAGGCAAAATATACAACTTCTGAAGTAGAAATAAATCTTTTTTGAGAGCATATAGAAAGCAGCTGCAAATAAGTTTTGACAAAAGTAATTCTTGAAGCATATCTTATGGGTCAGCCAAAAGACAACCAAGCACGGTACTATAAATACTGGGACAAGGAATCTTCACATGTATTCATTTTTGGTCATCTTCATTAATTCTTTATACTAACACCAAACTTAAATAATGGCGTACTATATTTCTGGGCAGAATTGAAATTAGTAAATACTATTTACATTTACATTATCTATTCTACGTTCTATTTACATTATCTGTTCTATGTACTATGTTTCTATTATTCCACAGTTTCTAAGTCCACTCCAAACAACACTCAACAGTCGACATCATTGAGAATTAGTCCATCCAGGTGAAATCTTGGTGCCATTCTACATATCCACCCAATAGTGCTGTATGCGTGGGAAAATCAAGAGCATACATAAATCATCTCAACCCTCATTAGTTACAGAAAACTGCAGTCTCACATATCAAGTTCTCTATTTTATCAACACCATGTCAATCTTCTCCAGCACTTAATTAATTCATTATTCCAATAATCAACATTCTCTGCTATGTCAACATCATTTTCATTCTTCTCAGGCACTTGTAAGATCCATCAGTCCAAAAGTAATATACCAAGTAGTTTAAATTCTCATATCATAGAAACAGTAAACAGCCTTAACACTTCTAACTCTATGTTTATATAGTCAGCCCTCTGCAGGTAACCCAATCACCTAGCTTTTCATGTGCAGGCTTCCCAATAGTCATGGTCATTTCATATTATGTGGGTCTGCAGTCCAGAAAATAAATTGTGAATTAATTAAGTGCCAAATCAATATTAGATCACCTTTATTTCAGATATACTAATAACTACTTAATGTCACTGTTTGTGATGGTGCAAAATAGGGTCCCACAAAAAATTAGCCTTGAATCTTAGAAGTGCATCTTCTTCTCTAACAACCTTTGACTGGTCTGGTAAGACAAATACTGGTGAGGCATGAAGATGCTCTTGTTCATAAATTAAAATAAGTAATAACTAAGCCAGCGATGCTGTGTTTAAATATAACTTTGTATTTAGTATTTACTTTTAGCCTTGAAACCATTGCTTTTGCATTTAGGTTCAAGATATCTCAGGCACTTAGTTGATATTCTTTACAAATCATATTTAGTTGTCCCCTTGTACTACTTGTCTAAACCAAACACTGGTGCTTTCAGCAAATACAAAATTAAAAGGGCATAAAAGTCCCTCCATTTTAAGTATAGACTTCACTGCAGAAAATTACTTCTACCATGCTGCTTACCTGTTACCTACACCAAATAGTAACCTAAATATCATATTCTACCTTAATTACCCATAACACAGTTTATTCAAATTCTAAAAAAATTAACTTCCAGAAGGCTTGAGTAACATTCAACCAAACAATGAGAGTAAAATGTTGAATAAACCAGAATAATCGTAATGACCACATTTATGCTCACGTCCAAATCTATGGTCATGCATACAAGCATAGGACACAGGAAGAAGAAGCATTGTTCCAAAAGATATGTATGGAAAGACTTAAGGTTTCAACTGTAGGATCCACAAAAGAGTTTCCAAATCTAGTCCTGGCACAGCCACCTCAATGTTATTGTTCATTCTAGCTGATTCTTGGAAACAGTAGCTTCCATAGGGCCTCTTTCCAGCATGCAAGATATGGCTCATTTCTCTGTATATATTTTATTTTGAATAAATACATCACTCACATTACATCTGCAAAGACTAGATTTCTCACTAGTTGTGAACATGCTATCCACCCTAGCCCTTTATTGAAGAAATTTAAAGTCGATTTTTCCTTCCAAACACCACATAATCCAAGTTATTTTGAGAGTACATTTTTACTTTAGTAGAACTAAAGTCAATTTACACAGAGTATATGTAGCATACTAGAAAAGGCAATTTGAAATAGTGCTAAACAGTCATTTTCAAGTCCTAAATCATACACATAAAGCTTTTAACTCAGTTACTAACTTTAGAAAGCCTTCTTGAGCTGTACTGCAGTTATGTTCCAGTAA
The DNA here is from genome assembly GCF_030272615.1 of Cryptomeria japonica. Lineage (NCBI taxonomy): Eukaryota > Viridiplantae > Streptophyta > Pinopsida > Cupressales > Cupressaceae > Cryptomeria > Cryptomeria japonica. The sequence goes on from NC_081413.1 coordinate 213,098,249, forward strand.
GCCTAACATCCCCAACCCATGTCACTTGCAATAGTGTGTTAATTTTAGCAATCAGATATAACAGACTGAAAGTAAACTGAAAGTGCAATGAAAAACACAAGACCACAACACACCAATACCCTGGGAAAACCTCCCTCTTGGAGGTGAAAAGCCCAGCCTCAAATCCAAAATGTATAATCTCAAATGTAGGCAATTACAAGGCAATAAAACTTATCTCAGTTTGCTGTTCAGACAGCAAGATAGCTAAATCAGATTTGAAAGGATGCTTCCTTCACCCTTGAATACATAGACAATGTCGTTCGCTGAAATGGAAAAGGTATTTGCAGCCTTGAAGTAACAGACAGCAGATGACACCTTCAATGCCTTCAAGTGATTCGCATGGAGAGAGACTTCAATAAATTCGCATGGATCTTGAACAAATTCACCCCACTATCAGCCTTAATAAATTCGCACAATTGACTTGAACAAGTTCGCACAAGTGAAGGAGAAATCGCTGATTTGGAGAGCAGATTACATTCGCATAAGATGGTGGTGATGAATGACTTGAATGATGTTTGTTATACATCCAACTTTGGGCGCTATCTTGCAAGGTCGGCCTTGCTATGATATTTTATTTATTTACATTTTATTGAGCCACCTTAAATAGGACAGGACTCATAATGATAATTTTGCCTTTATCAAATCATATTGGCTTTATTAAATTACATTGCCCTTTTGGGCCCAGCCCCATAATAGTTTGATTTAACATAGATAAATACATATTGAATTTTAATTGTCCATGACAACATTAAAATTCAAACAATCAGGTATCCGAAATAGCTATTATTTTCAGCATAGTGAGCCTACAATGTATGAGTAAGAAGAAAATGTAATCCTCAGTCATATTATCAGCCATCCTCTAGATTTGATTAAGCAAGCAATACAATACGGAAAATGAACAAAAACAACAAGAAGAAAAGGATGAAAATAGTCAACCTTTGACTACTGCTGCAACATATGATTTGAAACTTTCAGCAATTAGAATACGAAGAAAATGAAATTGATATGGCAAGAAAACATGGTTTGAAAACTTCCAAAAAAATCTGCACAAATAATGATCAAAATATAATTAAGAATGCCTGAAACAGTTTGGCATATATAGATACTAGCAAAATTACCAATATAAGGATCTGGATGGCTCCATCTTATCAATTTTGCTTCTGCAGCCCCAATCATCCTATCAATTGTGTCAATGTCATCCTGCAGAATTTCAAAAAGTTTTTAAGTATTCTGTAGAGTAAATATGCAAGAGCACATCATAGTAAATGGATGAACAATAGTTTTGATCCAGCACAGACCGTCTGAGGTAAAGATATCCACTAAAATCTGTGACATACCCAAGCACAAAGAAATGTTCCAAGATGTTTTTTAAGTCAGAAAACCTAAGCATTTAAAAACCCAGTTCTATAACAAAATGTTCAGTTGATATAATAGTGACTCTCCTATCACTGACAATGGGATTCCACTAACAAGTCAATGCTTTCATTCTTTATTACAAAGTAATGAATAGAATTTGGATAGACCAACTTATTAAACTGTCTTTCAAATGCTTTTTTCAAACGGATTGGTGCATAAAGAGCTATTACATTTTAAATTAATTGAAATCTATTCTGTAACTATAAGATTCTTAACTGTAGTTCACACTGAGAGTTGGTTCCCAAGTGATTCAAAATTTTAGATACAAATATCAAGGGTATTTATTCACAATACTTTTCTGCATAGATAAACAATAATAATATAATTTAATTTGACATTTATCTACATACCTAGATGTTTTAACGTTTAATTTGTCATGCAACAATATTACCAGAAATTTCAACTTCATCAACAACAGCCTTTATGTCCTTCGGCTTGTACCAACTGCCCTCAAGCTCTGGTTCTGTGGATTTGGTTTTTACTGTCTTTCAGGTTTTTGGTGGGGACACCTAGAGTTCATTTTGATGTCATTTTTTGGATTTTTCATAATCACTCTTGAAAATATCTTCTTGTTCTCCTTTTACAATATCCAACGAGGGTGATATGGCCTCACAGTTCTCACAGCAGGACACTGAGAAAGAGCGCACAAACAACATAGAAAACAAATAGATAGCCACCAAACTTAATTTCTTTACATTCCTCATTAGTGAGGATTAAACAGATGTACAAGGATAAGAGTGCTGGTTAGATAGGCCAAACACAAGCAAAATGCACCTTTTTGGTTTATCTTTATGTGAAGATATAAAAAAGGCTCCAGTGAATTAGGTCATGTAGAACTGTAAATGCACCTCAATTGTACAGTTTGCAAACATCTTCACAATAGCTCTTCCTAAAGATATATTCCTTAAGCAAAGTTGCACATGAATACAGATACAAATACAGATACCATTACAGCCATTTTTTAAGATCCCTAATATAAATACAGCTGGATGCGACATTCATAAAAACACACACACATATATTCAACACAATTTTTAAGTTATTAGAGGAGATTTTCATTACTTCAAAAGCAATATAGACATATAATTGCTATATACATAATTATAAGTTGATTTAATAATTTACAATATGCAAAAAACTAGTAGAGTTGCATTGGAAAATAACCTAAAAAAATGGGCCGTGGAAATAGAAAAACATTTCATTTGTCTTCCTCATTTAGTGTAGGTTTTGTTTATACTATAAAAAAAAAAAATTAAAAATTGCATGATTGAAATTTTTTAAAATTAAATTTAGGAAGATTTACATCAAATTTTAAAAAAATCAAATCACATAGTATCTGGCACAGTTGGAAAATCAAGATTTTTTGGGCACGCGTGTTTAGGGTATTCAACATGTATCTACACCATATCAACTACGAGGATATGTGCACCCAAGGAGGAAGAGGCGTATCCAGCTACTTTGTCCTTAAGATTTGTGCTCACATTGGACTCCAAGAGCCTCCATCAATGTGGAGTCAATGCTAAGTAAGGTAACAGCAGCATACTAACAGCCAACCTTCAACGAGGGATGTTAGCATTTGGCCTCTTCTAAGGGGAAGCTATCTCTATGTTCTTATTTGGGTCCAAGTAACCCTACATACTTTGTGCATTGTGTAATCTATATTGGATCTTGTTGGCTCCTTTTATATTCAAAATATAAAGACACCTTTCAACTTTCGGAAAACAGATTACATAATCTTCGTATCTTTTAGAATGTTAATAACATCTTTGCAAATGTTTAACTTAATTTTGAGCTAACAAAAGACTGATAGCTCAGTCAGTAGAGCTTCATCTATATTGTTTACCTCACCAAAACTTTAGCTTCAAGTATTGAAATAACAAAGGAATGGTAGCTCAGTAGAGAAACCAGACTGGAATTTAATAAGTCGTGTTCAAGTCCAAGCCAATTCATTTTGGCAGGACATCAAACACAACTATTCTGAAGCTCATATATAAACTAGCATACCTATCTTTAGAGGAATATAGGTAAAGTACACCGAAAAATATCATATTTGTTCAATATTCCACTTAAAAATTTATTATATTATTAAAATATATTCAATATTAAATTATTATTAAGATATGATTATATTATTATGTTTTAATATATCCTTATTTTTATACTTTTATATTTCCATTGAACTCTTTAAAAAAGTAATAAAACTTTTAGTACCAAATTATTTTTATATATGATTATATTTCTATTAAACTCTTGACCAAAGCAAAAAAAACCTATTAAGACTACATCATCATCATCATTATTATTATTATTTTATTTACATTCGTTTTTATCCTTATCCTTGAAAAAAAAGTGGATTTTATGTAGGGACACTTTCAATCCCCCATAATTAATAATATTAAATTAAGATAATTGCGAAGTTAACTATAGACAGAATTGATTGATAGTCAGAGTGAGTGGTAATTGAAAGGTGGGTGTGAAGATATAATTAGCAAAATTATTTAGTTGAGTAGAGAAAATAAATTAAATTAAATTAAAAATAATAATAAAATGTTTTTTGCTTTTCATGCATTTAAGTGTAACACATCAAATGAAATGCTTCTAGTTTCTATTGACGGATGTTGTTGCATCCATATGTGAGTGATGACAAAAGATATCAAATTTGTTCATTATTCCACTTCAAAAATTTATTATATCATTTTAATGAAATTAATATTAAATTATTATTATATTATAATATTGTAATTAATATTAAATTATTATTAAAAAATGATTATATTATTATGTTTTCATATATTATTAATTTTATATTTCTATTAAACCCTTTATAAAAGTAAAAAAAACTATTATTATTATATTTTTATTTTATATTCCTTTTTATCCTTGATAAAAAAGTGGATTTTATATAGGGACACTTTCAAGCCCCCAAAATGTGTAATATCAGATTGAGATCATTACAAATTAACTAATTGCATGATGGAGATAGACAGAATAGAATTGACTAATTAGTTAAACTCAGTGTGAGTGGCAGTTGAAAGGTGAAATTGAAGATATAATTGGCATTAGATAATTAAAAATTAGTTGATTGAGTGCATGAGAGGAGAAAATAAATAAAATGAAATTAAAAAATAAAATAAAAATGTTTTTTGTTTTTCATGCATTTAATTGTCACCAGCACATCAGATTAAATGCTTCTAGTTTTTATTGATGGACGTTGTTGAGTCCATATTGTTAATGTTAAGAACCAGAAACATAGGACACAGAAATCTGAAACTTAGAAAATCTCACAAGAACAAGATACACAAAATTTATCCTTGGAAAACCCTCCATCTCAGGGTGAAAAACCCAGCCACACAAAAAAAAACTATTTTATTGAATGCACAAATTGTGTACAAAACTTAAGAGATCAAATCCTCACACACAGATGATCTCAGCTGAACATAATAATTATATTAGAAGACTGAAGATGATGCAAGGTCACAGCAGCAAAGCCCTGAGCTTTTCATTGATAATCATCAAATACATCAGAATATCGATCACATTGAACTTCACATCCCTTGGCATATATAACACATAACACGACCCAATATAGCTCACGAAGAAGAAAGATGGAAAGCCAAACACCAAAAGAAGATGTCAGTTACACAATCGACATACACAAAGAGCCAAAGAACTTCAACGGATGAAATCCACAATGGAATTAACGCTGCCAGCACATACACAATACGGAGACGAAATACTTCCAGCTAATTGCCAAACAAGAAATAAGGAACAGCAAAACAGAAAGACAACCATCGGAGAAATAAATAAAATCTCATGAAGCGTACGCAAACATTAACACTCCCTCTTAGCAAAGGAGATATTATTTTCTGATTTTCAAGTCATGGAGTCTCTCAACATGACAAACACAATGGCTACACCCATATGTGTAAAAAGCAATATTGTATCATGAATTCTCTTAACGTGATAGCATCATGGATTCACTCAACATGATGTTCACCATGGCTACTCCCATGAGTGAAATAAAAACAAGCTCTCATCACGGAGTCACTCAACGTGATGTTGTCATGGAGTCTCTCAACATGACATCCACCATGGCTACTCCCAGAGGGTGGAACAAGGGATTTCACCTCAATCTTCTCTAGCAGAAAAGAATGCATTAACAAGGGCTTGCACCTCAAATTTCTCCATCACAAAGAACAATGCATTAACAAAATCTTCATGATGATGTGGCTCCCTGATATCAACCTTCTGACCTCCTCATCCAAGGTTGCCTCTAATGAAATGATAGGCTTCTTCTGAAGTTGGATTTCAGGCTCCCTCTGAAGCTGAAATGTCAAGCTCCCTCTGAAGCTGAAAGGACCACGATCCTGGGACCTAGAACATGTGAAGCCTTCACCTCTTTATTGTCGGTTTCCATTGAGTTAGTCTTGTAGCTAAGTCTTATCTTCTCATAAGACTCCTTCAGCACTATACTTTATATCAGGAATCTTTTGGTATTCATTAAGATCTGCTCAAATACACCACATACTAAGTGTTCTCTCCTTTGAACAAGACAAAGATTGCAGACAATAGCAATGACAACAATGTGATAAGTGATCACAACAAATACAAGCTGATAGCATGCAGACGCCAGATAAGAGCAACGACACACAAAAGCCGTGATTTTGTCCTTCCAAAACAATAAAGTGGACCTCACACGATGCGATACCCTCAGATCAGTCGCATTACAGAGATTTCGTCGTGTTTTACAGGGCTGCTCAAGAAATACGAAATAGGCAGAAATGAAGTAGCAGCTTAGAGAATGGCGTTGTCTTCAGAAAACATAGTCGAATAACACCAAACAATAAACAAGCAACCCTCCCAGAATCCTGAGGCCTCCTGTGAGGGAGACGGCCTTAGACTCGCTCTGATACCATGTTAAAGTTAGAACCAGAAACATAAGACACAGAAATCTGAAACTTAGAAAATCTCACGAGAACAAGATACACAGAATTTATCCTCGGAAAACCCTCGATCTAAGGATGAAAAACCCAGCCACACAAAAAAAATATTTTATTGAATGCACAAATTGTGTACAAAACTTAAGAGATCAAATCCTCACACACAGATGATCTCAGCTTAACATAATAATTATATTAGAGGACTGAAGATGATGCAAGGTCACAACAGCAAAGTCCTGAGCTTTTCATCGATAATCATCAAATACATCAGAATATCGATCACATTGAACTTCACATCCCTTGGCATATATATAACACATAACACGACCCAATATAGCTCACGAAGAAGAAAGACAGAAGGCCAAACACCAAAAGAAGACGTCAGTTACACAACCGACATACACAAAGAGCCAAAGAACTTCAACGGATGAAATCCACGATGGAATAAACGCTGCCAGCACATACACAATACAGAGACGAAATACTTCCAGCTAATTGCCAAACAAGAAATAAGGAACAGAAAAACGGAAAGACAACCATCGGAAAAATAAATAAAATCTCTTGAAGCGTATGCAAACATTAACACATATGTGAGTGTATTACACTTTCAGCGTAATTAATTTGGTTGTATAAAGCTTACAAATAAAAAATTTATCCTTGTGGAAACTTTAACTTGCGTTATTGGAGTAGCAAACAACTAATAGCTCAGGAACTTTTTTTATATTCAAAATATAAAGACACCTTTCAACTTTGGGAATATAGATCACTTTTAGAATGTTAATAACCTCTTTGAAAAGGTTAATTTTGAACTAACAAAGTACTGATAGCTCAGTCAGTAGAGCTTCCCCTTAAATTGTTAACCTTACAAAAACTTTAGCTTCAAATCTCGAAATAACACAGGACAGGTAGCTCAGTAGAGAACCCAGACTAGAATTTCAAAAGTCATGTTTTCAAGTCCAAGCCAATCCATTTTGGCTGGACATCAAACACAACTATTCTGATGCTCATATATAAATTAATTTGGTTGTATAGAGCTTGAGAATACAAATGTTAACCTTGTGGAAAATTTTGCATTATTGGAGCAGCAAAGGACTAATAGCTCGGAAGCTCCTGGATCTAAGTCCTGGCCAGTCAATTTTGGGTAGTTATTAAACACAACTACTTGGAAGCTTGTATAAATTCATGTGGTTGTGCGAAGTGTACAAATTTAAAATGCTGACCTTTATGAAAATTTTAACTTGAAATCTTGAACCAACTAAGGACTAATAATTTAGTTGGTCGCCCACCCAGACAAGTAATTGGGAGTTCCAGGATTCAATACCTAGACACTACATTTTGGCTAGCATTTAAGATAAAAATCAGTAAGCTCAAATATAAAATATTAGCAAGGGATCGAAACAAATTATACAGCTGATCAAAAGTTTGATAAGTGAAAGAGGTAGGAAAGAGTTAAGATGACATTGAATGTTGTGTTTCATTAGCTTCCAGCAGGTTGCCATAAATGCAATATTGATATATTAAGTTCAACAGCCCAAAAGTTACATAATGAACCATTTCACAAGCTTTCCCAGCCATTCATTAGATAGTTTAATGCTTAACATGCATCAGTGATCATCATAAGAGTATTTTCTTGAGAAAGTCAGTATACTAAATTTCAAAAGGAAGAAACAAAATCTCATCAACCATCAAGCTAACATATAATAAACAGAAACAATATAAAGGATATCTTACCACATGCCTGTAAGCCTCAAACTCATCCCTAATCCTTGATGCCTGTATGGGTTAACAGAGGCAAGGTAAACACATCAGAAGAACTGCAAATCAATATCTAGGAACATCATAGTATAACATATATATAAAGTTTTTGTGCTAAAGAAAAAATCAATAAGTTAAATGTAGTAACTGAATTAATCAATTCAACTTAAAAATTTCTTCAGCAACAGCTAACAAGATTATGAAATTAAAATTAGAAAATGAGAACTTGCAAAATAACCTACATCCAATTCCAAATCTTAATGCAAAATATTGGAAAAAACTGAGTGTAAGAGCCCCCAAAATGCAAGATGTCATGAAATATAATTGCGATGAAGAACCTGACAAGAAAACATTTAAGTTGGAACTGGAATCCTAAATGTTAAAATTTAAAACCCATAACCAAAGAGAACTCTTGTCTGGAAAACAGCAAAAACCTATTTGAGAATTAACATACTCTAGACTGAACACATGTTATATTTTGTGTTTATCAAAACCATGTATTAACATTACATGGATGGAAGCATACAGTAGGGACCAAAATTTCCAGTCAGCCATACTAAGAGACTGTTTATTGTCATTGAGTTCAACCGAGTCGAAGGCATTCTTGGCCTTTATTTTACGTTGGATTTCATGTTACAAGCTATACTTCATGATTTTATTTAATATGCTGAAAGCAGATTGGTAAGAAAATCCAGATGTAGAATGTACATCAGATTTACCATCAAATCAATTAGAATGTCTTCTTAAATAATACCTGGCTTTTCTTGTTAAAGCCAAGTTTGATCGGTTCCATAAGCTAGAGATATTCACCCCTTTGCCCATTGAAACACAGGCTCAAATGCTTTTCTTGCTTTAATAAGATGAGTTTTCCTTGTAATTATGTTGTACAGCTGATGTATCGCCATTGCCTCATGGAGTAACATCCCCTAACATTTGATCTATGTCTCCTACTGCCAAAGAACAAAAAACGAAAAGGAGCACAAACTCAAAAAAGAATTGATGGAAAAACATTAACATTGGGAATAGGAATTCCATGATGTAAGCAAAGGATCCTTTTGCATGAACTCTCTGGCACTTGAAAGTAGCCTTAGGAAAATGCTCAGCTAGGGTTTAAACTTATGACAATACACATGCAGTTTATGTAACCAAAATATAGTCCCCAGCCCAACTCCATAATGTCTTTGACATCTATCCTAAGGTTCACCTACAACTTTTGAGTCCATTGAGGCATGGACTATTAACAAGTTGGTGTTGATTGTTTTTGTCATTGATGTCAACGTTTGGCTGTGTATATTTTTTGGTCTCCTTATTGGATCGAAAATGTTTCTAAACTACCAGGTGTACATTTTGGCATTCTTATGAATTTTGGCCTTGTTCTTTCTCTGATGTCAGCAGAAGGTTTTTGAGTTTTTTGTGCGCCATACATTTCCAGTGATACACGTACTAAAATCCATTTCATATATTTGTATGTTTTGGTGAAAATAAAAACGGCAACTCTGTAGTTCTTACGCTTTTTTTTTTAGATTCGCAGAGTCGTTTTCTAATGAATGGTATTTGCTGGATAGAACAAGAATATCAACTGCTTATTGGTCACATGGTGACAAGTGCGTGTAATTTGTTTCCTTCTGAGTGACCATGATGTAAGAAGGGTCGTTTTTATAGCCGCAGGTTTGCAGAGCAGATTTTTTTGTGTGGCAGCTTTATTCATCTATCTCAGTGTATAGTGTTTGTGATGTGGTGCAAGGTTCATTTTTAAAATGGATGTTTTTTTAAAAAGACATAGTAACATATCTTCAGCTAACAAAAAAAAGGCTTTCGATTAACTCTGTGCGTGGCCGCTATTGCCTGTTTTTTTTTGTAACAAAAAAAAACCGTTTTTGTTTGTAACAAAAAAAAACCGTTTTTGAATAATCAAAGAGGATGTAATATGTGGCAGCGTTTTTTTTGGTTCATAGTTTTGGATGTTCAGCACTTTTTTGGAAGTGTAGTGCTAATACCTTTTAGCAGAGCTGAATTTTGATAGAGTTAAAAACGGTTTTCATATCTTGGGTGAGCAGCATTCTGAAGATATAACGGAAAGAAATGGAAACGTATTATGCACTGAAAAAGTCTTTGTTGTATGTTGGAATTGTTCGCCGTTGCGTCAAAAGCTTGAACTATCAACGCTTGATACAAATGTCAGATTTAACCCGATCCACGGGAGGCAGTTAAGCCATATCACCAGTCTCCAAGGAGGTGCTGACCACCAAGTCAACAATCTCCCCCTCAGCACCCACTGAGCCTTCCGCACCCACTGAAGGGAGACTCAAACCCGTGACCCAAGGCTCTAATACCAATTGTTGGAATCGTGCACCGTTGCGTCAAAAGCTCGAACTATCAACGCTCGATACAAACGCCAAATTTAACCCGATCCACGGGAGGCGGTTAAGCCATGTCACGAGTCTCCAAGGAGGTGCTGACCACCAAGTCAACATTGTACATGTCAGTGCTAAAAAGAAAGTCGAAGATATGTATTATGATGTGAAAAAAAAATATGATGAAAGGTGTGGAAGTTTTTTTGAAGTTAGTAATGTATATGCAGCTGTATATTTTTACGAGATTGGTATTCAGGTTGAAAGGATGTTAACCGTCACAAAAGAATGATATAGAGGGTAGCTGGACTGTGATATTATGTTCTGATAGGAATGTATTTGAAGAAATCAGTTTAAAATCTCTAAATACTGTGAGAATTCAAAATGTGTATGAAATTTTTCAGAACTTGGGAGTCTATGATGTAACTGAGGTCGGTGCCTCTGTATTTGGGAGTTAAAGCTTTAAGTTTCTCGAAGTTGGTGCTTTGAGTAGGGATGGTGCCCTTATTTGTAATTCTAAGTTGGTGCTCATTGGGTTGGTGCCCTTCTGTTTTAATGAAAGCTTTTAATGCCATGGTTTTTTACCCGAGAGGGTTTTCCACAAGATGATCTTTGTGCCTTCTTGTTTAAGTTTCAATCTGCTTACTTTATGTGACTTCTTCCATAATTTTGAAATACTGATTCACGCCCTCCCCCCTTCCCCCTGTCAGTTTTTCTAAATAATTTTTCAGTTGGGGCACTTGTCACTTATGACCTTGGTTCAAAACAAGACAATCGTATCCCTCTTGCTAATGTTGCTTTGTGCGAAATAGGGAGAATTTAACTTATCATGATTCAGCTATTTGACGGAGGTATGAAGAGTTGATTAGCTTGTCAAAACAAAAGAATTATTGGATTCTAAAGCAAAAGCCCACCCGCCAATAATTAAAAAGCTTTATGTCAATCCTAGGAAAGGACCTACAGGATGAAAATCCCACCCAAACCATTCCTTGGTTGCTCAAACAAAGAAAAGATCAAGATATTAAGAAAGCATAGTCTCAATAGCAAATCAAGAAAAAATAGTTAAATAAAATTTTGAAAAATGCAAGTTTGGGTAGCATAGTGTTAGGGAAATTTTAACAAATTTGAGGATAGCTAAAAGTAATAACTTGTTTTATTTATGATTCTTCATTTGCATGGCTCCATTCATTGAACTTTTTTATTATTTTGGACTTAAGTTGCCGAATCGAAATTGGAATCAGTATCAAGTAAGTGGGTATGATACGGCGGTATGGCAAAAAATTTAGGGGGTTGGGTACATCAATACAAAAAACATGTAAAAACCATAAATATACATTAAAAAATAAATATATTAATTATAAATTAATATATATACATATTACAAATTAAACATATACACTATAAATTAAAAATAAATATATTGAAAAGTGTTTAATATATAATTTTTTAATTTTGTGTTATTTTTAAATTATAATTTTATTATATAAATATTAATATATAGTCTAATAGACAATATACTAAAATACTATATAATAATCTAAATTTATAACTTATTTATAATATTAATTATTAAATTGTTTTCTCCATGTGGTACGGGAGGTCATGTCGCGTTAGCGTCACCACTTATTTGAAAAAAGTTTACAAGGCACACTATAGTTTGTTGGGGGCCTACTTGATCCCTACTATCTAAAAAAATTATTAAATTATTTTAAATTATATATTAAATATATAATAAATATAAATGAAAATGTATACGGTGAAAAGTGGATAGTGAAAACAACAATATTGAAAGACCAACAAGGATCCAACCACAAAACCCTAGCCTAACAATGAAAGCAATCCACCATACACAAATGAAGATACCTAGGACCATGCAAATAAACAAAATAAAACAAGATATACCATTCACATGTCTAGTAGGGTTTCAATCTCCATTTTTTCCTATCTCCATTGATCTTGTTTGATGTATTTGCTCTCAGATTTTATGTGTGCACAAGAGATCAACAAAGAACGGAAATGTGGTTGATAGCTTGATTGCAAGAAAACTTGATTGCATAAGATCGATTAGGTGATTAGACGATTGGACAATTAGACGATTAAGGTTAATAATGAAGGAGAGTATCCTCTTATATAGAAGACACTTTAGGAAATGGAGGGATAAGATTAAAAGATGAAGAGGATAAATGGACAGCTAGGATTAAAGGGTAGGTAGAGGATATAATTAAATGATAAAGGGGGTAGGTAAGAGAAGAATTAAGAGATGAGTGACATGTGTCATGGGTAGAAAAGGCTAATGAATTAATTAAATAAATAAAGATTTATTTAATTAATAGAGGAAGTGGGATCAATTGAATAAATAAAATATTTATTTAATTTAGGAAAAAGACAATTTAAATAAATAAAAATATTTATTTAAATGAGGAAAGGCTTAGAAGAGGATTAATGAATTAATTAAATAAATAAGAATTTATTTAATTAATAGAAGACTTAGGATAAAATAATTAAATAAAAAAATATATTTATTTAATTAGACAAGACAAATTTAGGTGTCTACAGAAAGTACTCCCTGGATAAAAAAAAAAAAAAAAAAAGATTTCCCTCCTATATTGAGATATTTTATATTATACTAAATTGGAAAAGACCTAAAGATTCATTGATAGGAGTTGCGCTACCGAGAACCATGAAAATGAGAGTGTAGTCCTGAACGAATGAATGAACCACAAGCAAGGCAATACCATGCATCAGAGGGTCGATTGCAAGAGCTAGTTTGAGTGGGTGCCTCCTTTCTATTGTCAAAGAGGGTTGAGTGGATTGAATGAGTTTCCATGAATTCATTGGGTGAGCAACTCTAGCATTGCTTACTGATTTATATGCGATTCCGTTGTTGTTGATTTATAAGCGATATGGCATTGCTTATTCTGAGATAATTAAAATATTATTTAATTCATAGTTTTCATCTAAAGCCCTAACCAATCCACACCGATTCTATATCGACTCTGATTCTGAGATGTTTTGTATCAAAAATCGACCTAATTTTCCAATGTTTTGGTAACACAGATTTTCGAAAGTCACAAATATGTGTGACTGTGTGTGTGCCTGTGTGGCCATGCATGTATGCAATATATCTTGTGTACACAAATACCCATACTCTTTTTCTTGGAAAAAATCCAAGTCCCCATACCCTACCAAGTCTTATGGTACATACGGTACCAACAGATGGAGTACCTAATACATTACTTCATTCTTTTACCATCACATTTACCTTATACCTTAAGATCTAATTGAGGAATAATTAAGCAAACCCATGTTATCTGGAACATCCCCTTGGCCATTGTTAGTGTAAGTATTTAGTACACTTTAGAATATTAAACTCAGTCAGATAGAATACTGATTTATTTTCTACATAAATATCTTTGGCTGTTTCATGCTGGATCTCTTTTCTATTTCTGCAGAATTAGGTGTCATCCTTATCTCCTCTTTTTATTTTCTATTCAATACAACTACAGCACATTCTATTGTTACTACCTGCTGAATGGCATAACTGAAATATGTTCACCGCATATGGACTCTGTCACTTCTTTTATGTGACTATATTTTAAGTTATTAGTTTTTGGCATCAAAGAAATGCCCATTTTTTTCCTAAATTGACTCCCCTGGATGACTCTTCCAAATAGGCCATTTTACACATACCACCAACAAAGTATTCAATCAAATACATTTTAACTTATTTACACATATCAGCAATACAGAATTATACACATAAATGAAAACTATCAAAAAGAAGACAACATACAAGTGAAAGTATGCATACTGAAAGAAAGCCTCTCACTGTAGACAGAAAAATAAATTGTTACTATAAAATCATTGAAATGTAATACAAATCAATAAAGCTTTTGTCTTATTTTATAGCTGGATTAGTAGTGTACTTAAATTAACTTGTGTTCGAGTCACCTGGATGAGGCACTTATGGTCTAAATGACCTACCCATAGCCCAACACTACTATATGTACATAAATGTTGGTTACGGAAAGGGAGCTCTCCAAGATTGTCATATCTCTCAGCAGTGTAGCTTGTGCATTATTTTGATAGGTGAATAGAAAAGCAGGTCTATCTATTTTTAAAAATATGTGAGAGCCATCTTGATAAGTTGAATAGTGTTACCGATTCTAGTGGTAAAACTTTTGGCTATGTTCATTTTATTTAGTTCACAGGTACCTTATGGAGCCTGCATGTATCAGTGAGAATATAAATAGAGAGCAGCACATCTCATCATGTCATATAATTCATTCTAATTCCATTTTGTATATTATTAAGTTGTTTCTTCTCTTTGGTGTGGTGTGTTTTGACGCTACAAAACTGTTTAAATGCTATGACATGATATCATAGCATAGGGTTTAAAATTCCCTAGGTTCTAGTCCCTTGGTAATATGAAATTGGCAGGAATACTGTTGTTACCACATCATATATCGACACACAATTTTTTTCTACAAAGGCTCCTTTTTTATGAAAAAATAAAAAATAAAAATAGAAAGAATCAGCATTTTTCATAAGCAAAGAACACATTATAATTTCTAAATGCAATTCTACCAAAAAAATGAGCAAAGAAGAATTTGTAAAGAATAAATCTATATAGCTCCTCTGGTTTGAATTTTTGTCCATATCGGAGATCTAGGGTTTCTCTAGAGTGTCCTATTCAGGTGCTGTGTGTGTCAGATCCAAATACATTATTGGATTCCTAGCAAAAAAATTCCAAGTCCACATGTATTTATCAAAAAGAATTCATTTAGGCCCTCAAATATGCCACCTCAGTCTTTCCAATATTAGCCCCCTAGAGCTAGCAAGTAGTTGTGGTATGTGACCGAGAAATAGAGGTGCAAGCACTAATAGTCACTGAGGAACAGATTTGACAGTGGAAGGGTTAAGGCCACAGCACAGAAAATATTGAGAATGCCAGTGGTACCTACGGGTGCTAGAACATCACCTGCATTTGAAGGGAATTTCAATCCCAGTGATATCCAATTAGTTTTGCTCAGAATTTCTTGATGAAGTCAGAAATACCAAACCATCAATCAAATCAACAATCTCAGAAAGGTAGTGATTTGGTATACAATGAGTGCCACATGATATATTCTAATTGGGTTATCCTGTCATGGTGGAGAAATTCGAAAAGCTCCTAAAAAAGAGTAAATATGGTTATGTCTGAATATCACTGGCCACATTGTTTGCTGTTTATGCATGTTCAACGAGTCATCAATCCAGTAAACTAAAGCAGTCCAAGTTAGTACATTGTCAGTGAGAGCAGTCCATTCAACATATAGTCAACATCCAGCGAATAAGATTTATGCATGCCAGATGTTGTAATAATGAAGACGAGTTGTGAGCCTGAAAATAGGCAACCAGTCCAAGCAGCTCCACAAAAATTATCAATAACAGCAACAAAGTATTACAGTAGCTCAGAGATAACAATATCAACTAATAACATCTAATGCAAAACCTCTACTGTCCTCGTACAGGCACTCAACCTAAGGAACAAACATTACAAAATATTCACAAGGTTCAATCTCAGAAATTTTAATTACAATCAGGGAAGTAGCCCAGCAACATTAATTCACAGGCATTGTATCCGGCAAACAGCACTTAGAAAATCCAAAAATCAACACACATTCAGCTACAAGCATACAGCCTACCTTGCGAGTCATCCCAAGTCAATCGACCAACACCAATGGTATCTGATTACCTGCCGCTAGAAATGATCAATAGACAACTCACTCCCTAAATCCATCTAGCACAGGGGTGCTGTCAGGAGCACCCTGAAGAGGAGTTAATACCACTGTAACTGCAAACAGAAGATCACACAATCTAAATTTACATTTAGGTCACTGCAAGGAGTAACTCCATGAACTGGGACAAGCGCATGTAGGAGGTATGGTCTGAGAGAGGCTGCTGTTGTTTATTTTGTAACTTAGCTCGAAAAAAATAATGAGCTAAAATAATATAGGGCTGGGCACTTTTCTCCTTTGATAGCGCACCTTACCTTAGCCTTTTTCAAGGCTTAGTTATATGATGGAAAAGGTTCTTTACTAAGCCGACTTTATAATGGAAAATCAAATTTGTTATTGGCGCCAAAAGGTGCC